>NW_010390089.1:0-1696 GCF_000710305.1 Buceros rhinoceros silvestris | reverse complement strand
AGAGTTTAATGTGCTGTTGGAGGCCTAATTCCATCCACAGCTCACGTTTATTTGTACGAAAGTGGCAAAACATAATACTATGGGATGTAACTTACTCTACACGCATGGAATGCAAAGAGTAAAAGATCAGAGAATGCTAACAAGACACTGACAGATGTGTCCATAAGAGGTAGGGAAGGTGATTACTGAAAGGATGAGTGGTCTTAATTTAACAGTCCTTTCATACTAAAATTGTTGAGATAAATCTAGGATTAGACAATGAAGCTTTTCAACCACCCTCGTCTTTTACAGTGACTGCACTCTTGCAAACAAATGTGACATTTAGCTATGTCAATTGAATTCCACCTCCCCACTGATAAAGAGATGTGGCCTGATGGCTGCCTGCACTGAGCGATACGCATTAGAACACTGCAGCAGATTACCACTAAATGACTATAATTTACTGTCATTCTGCTTGAGTGCTCTAGATGAGAAACTGCCTCAAACTACCATTACAATGATGAGTGTTTGAAGTAACTCCACGGATTCAAAGCAGTTGTTCCAGCTTTATATTGGTGTTGCAAAAAAAGTAGAATATGATCCAGATGCTTCAAGGAATGTCTCAAGGAACTAGGTTAGCCATGGAAAAATCATGTGCCCTTATGGGAAACTAGTAGAGATGAAGTGGAAACAATTTGCAGTAAACCTTCATTGAGTTATAATTTTCTTAGAATCACACAGCCCATGAATTTCCTCAGAAGCTTAAGACCGGAAGAGCAGAAAATGCTGTGTATTTTATGCCAGACAGTACTGCCTTCATTTAGGGTTTGACTCACCATCATATCGGTGTAGCAGAACTCACCTCACCTGTCTGCAGCATGAAATACCAAGCAACCTTCCATTTACAACAATAGCTAGTCCTTCACAAATGCATAGTCCTACTGACAGCGTCCTCCTCTGGGATTTAAATCAACTTCTCCCTGAGAGTTAGATGATTAAACAGTAGTACAGTATACTACAATCTCAGAAATCACCTTGAATGAATCTGAATGAAGGGGTGGAAGGACAATATCAGATTGCTTAGCTGATAAAGGAAAGAATTACAGAATTGCAAAATCATTCTGGTTGGAAGAGAACTTGAATCTAATGTCCATCCTGCACTGCCAGGATCACTAAACCAGTCCCTCAGCACCACATCCACACATCTTTTAAATACCTCCAGGTATTGGGACTCTACCACTTCCCTGGGCAGCCTGTTCCAATGCTTAACAACCCTTTCAGTGAAGAAATGTTTCCTAATACCGAACCTAAATCTCTCCTGGTGTGACTGGAGGCCATTTCCTCTCATCCTATTGCTTGTTAAATGGGAGAATAGACCGACCCGTACTTCACTTCAGGTAGAGAACCTCCTTTCAGGTAGAGAGCAATAAGGTCTCCCCTCAGCTTCCTTTTCTCCAGGCTAAACTACTCCAGTTCCCTCAGCTGCTCCTCATAAGATTTGTTCACCAAACCCTTCACCAGCTTTGTCGACCTCCTCTGGACATGCTCCAGCACCTCAGTGTCCTTCTTGTAGTGAGGGGCCCAAAAATGGACACAGCATTCAAGGTGCGGCCTCACCAGTGCCGAAAACAGGGGAACAATCAATTCCCTCCTCTTTCACCTTGTTGCTGGTACAAGTCAGGATGCTGTTGACCTTCTGGGCCACCTGGGCACACTG
>NW_010390088.1:5211-26033 GCF_000710305.1 Buceros rhinoceros silvestris | reverse complement strand
ATATTTATATTATTGCCTATCCTATATATATTTATATTTCTCTTCTATAAATACATGCACATGTAGTCTGACATACAAGGGGACCATATTCTCTGTTGAAATAGGAGTAGCATTCATAGCCTAGAGAAAACAGAACGCAGCAGATGGTCTCCAGAGTTATGACATGTTTATTTATCATGAAGAATCTCAGAAGTTACCTAATGCTGCAACTAATTAGTTTGAGAACAATGTAAAAGAGCAGATATACAGAGATAAATCCAGACCCATCTTCACACCTGGTTCTGCAGCAAACTCAGAGCTCTACTCATGACTACTCAACTACGTCTCTTCTTCACAGGCCAACATCTCTAATGGATGGAGGAAAAACAGGAGCAGGAATAACCTTGGAATATTTAGAACAGCTCCCTGGCTGGCATGATCTGACAGCAGTACTCACCCAGCTCAAAGAAAAATGACACAAATTCATTTAGATGAGGTGGCAACATAATTTGATAAACTGTGTTCATCCATGTCTCATATCACAGGATTGACTTGGTTTCAATTATTATAAATTAAAAATAAAGTGAATTTATTAACTGTTTCATCCATCTAAACTCAAATATTAGTGAAATAGATGAGGATGGACATAAACACAAACATGCACACTCTCCAGTCTATGCATACAACATGGCCAGTCTATGATCCAAAGTTCAGACACAAAAACTAAAATGCATTTCTTTGTACTCAAAATATACAGTCTCATTGTTATTACACTGGCAACCAAAGAATTATGCATCTCTTATTTTCATTTCTGTGCCTATAAGGTGCTTAAGCAATTCAAAAGGATGTGTAATAGGAGTACAGTCCACCACAAAAGACCTGCCAGTCAATCGGAAAAAGTTACAACAGTTAATTTTTTTATATTAGAGTGAATACAACTTTAGATACACAGTCTGCTTCAGTGAGACATACCTCTAATGCTTTCTGTATAAGCACAGAGTGTGTTCTCTACTCATTGTCTCATCTGCAGAAGTACCATGAGCTCTTTGTGGCTTATGGTATTTGCTGGCCAGCTGGGGAGATGGTGCACCTGTACAGAAAATGTCTTACTCCGCTTTACATCTACAAACCAAAACACATTCCTTTCTGAGACATCCTGGAAGGCTCCTAAGGATTCAAAGTGTGGACATCGTACAGCAGAAGCAGCACTCGTGACAAAATTGTGCCTGCCTGAGATGTAATGCTGGGCTGCTCAGCAGTGTGTGGCAGTTACACCTGCAGTAGCACTGGAATGTTCACACCTGTAACACTAGACCAGACATCTACACTTTGAGCTATGACATGCTGGATATAGGGAAAAGTTCATGCACAGGGTTAGAACTAGTGCCCCTCAATCTGTTAAAACAGTCTTAACTATAGACATAATAGGAGTAACTAAGCCTGAAAACTCACATGGAAAATAATTTCAGATGTAAACCTGCATGTGTCAATCCTTTTATCTCGAGCCACGGTACACTGGAATCATTTTACGTTACGACTTTGGCTAGAACCAAAACCCACAAATCAATCAGTTGCTCAGAACAAGTCCTTTATGGTCCCTTGCCAACAGTCAAAACCTGTGCTTTGGGGATCAATACCTGGTCTGACCCAACTGCTCAATTTCTGAAGCATGACAGAAGTCAGAAAAGTCTTGAAACGCATCAAGTGCGTAAGACAATCTCCCCTGTGACCACACACAAAAATACAAGAGTCCTCAGTCCACAGAAGGCAACTTTTATTTTCTCCCACTGCAATGCCGGTATTTTACATTGCTGAGATGTTACTGATGAACTAATAATCTCAGACTACGTGGACATTGCTTTGTCCCCAACAGATTGACCAACATACAGAGCAATAGTTTTGAAAAAGGTCAAAATTTACATTTGGGTTGACAGCTTCTTTGACAAATTCTAGCCTGATGTCATTTAACAGTATACAACAGACATGACATTTTAAAAATTGAGTAATTACAGTGGAAAGCTAGTCCACACTGTGAACGAAGGTTTCACCAAGGCAGAGAAGTCTGCCCTTACATCAGCTGTAATACTGCATGACCTCACTTTTGCGATTGGTTTGCAAAAAACACACACTGGCACACCAAGTCCCACAAAAGCTCATAATTCTCTGGGTTGTTTGTTTTGCTGATTTCCCACAGTGAGAAATGCCTTCATATCAGCCTTCCTGGAAATTCTACCTCCTTGACTACAGAAACAGACCCTTCGTTTTCCTTTTTAACTGTGATTAGCATGTACACAGAGGTTGGCTGCTGCTCTAGAGACAGCATTTCCTTTGTGATAGCAAATAATACCACCAGGAAGAAGTAAATTATGCCAGCAAAATAATTATTTTGTTATTAGTCTGATAGAAAAATCAGTGGCAGTGTTCATGTTTCTTGAGCCTCAAACCACAAAATCTGCAGATGTATGTTTTATATTTCAGTAGTAGTGTACAAAGCTGCTACTATTTCAAATAAACATGAAAAAATAAATCACAACTTCTACGGACAGGTTACATTTCAGGAAGAAACCAAGGTTACATTCCAGAAGAGACCAATCCTTGAAACTGCCATAGGGCATTACCAATCTAGCATTTTAATACAGCAGTTGCCACGAAGCAAATGATAGCACTGAGATAAAGTGATTATCAGAGGTCTGCTGCAAAAGTAAATCAATGGAAAGGTCATGAAAGAACAAGGGTAGTCTTCACAAGCTGTAAAGGAGATGGCAGATCATCTAACTTTTTCCTTTCCACATATCTACACCCTAGGCTTATGATCGAAGTGTTATTAGGATCTTTTTTCTCTTTGAGGACACAATCCTTTTGCCCAATGAGCAGCTCATGCAAGGAACTACATACTTCATTTTGTTCCTAGAAGAAACATGAGCAGCACACAGTGAAGTTACACTATATGTGCCCAAGCCTGAGGCAAGAAAAGCGCTACCAGCCCTGCATCAGTTAGCCTGGTCTAGCTTGCTGCCCATAGCGTTAGAAAAATTCCCTAGGCCAGCAGTTTATCAGTTGCATGGCTTCCCCACTCTTTTACCTCAACCCTGTTTATCCCTAGCAATATAGATAACCAGCTGAGTTCCCTTTGGTTCATTTCCTCCCCCTTCTTATACTTTCAGTATAAGAAAATGAACTCAGAGGTTTTGGATTTGTTTCTTCAAAGTAAGCTCAAAACCAGTGCAACTGGAAGAAGAGAGACATCAAAGCTGGCAACACAGCCAGAAAAGGTATCAGCTGACAATGCCATGGAGAGGACTTTTATGAGGTTTATTTCTCACAATGGTGCATATGTTCACATAGGAAGCACAAAAATCTAGGTGACAAAAAGCAAATTCAAAGACAACAGAAAAAAATCCATTTGCTGCAGACAGAGGCCCTTACTGTACAGTCATTTACCATATCTTCATATCACAAAAAATTTGACACCAGCTGTGACAGGACTGTGCCTCTGATCACACAATTCCAAGACAATCCCCATCTCTTCCTAAAATGAAAACACAAGCTGAAGCAACATCATATGTGGGGAACTGGAAACACCTTCAGCTATATCATAATTAAATGTTCTAACTGAAAAGTGATAGGAAAGTTAAAACGCTATTTGGAGTTTCTACTCATTCAACAGATAAATCACTTCTGGCTACACAGTTACAAGTTGTTTCTTAGGGCATAAATAATGGACTATATACGTGGAATTTGTTTAATGGATTTTCTACAGTCAAGATCCTCCTGCCATTTAAAAGTGTAAGTTACTTAAACTTACTTACTTAACTTGAGAAGTTCCTCTCTCATTCAAAACACTGACATTTCCAAGGAGCACTACGTTATTATTTACTCCTCATACTGATGAAGCGTGTGCACGCTGCTTCACCGTACCAACAGAGGCAGGCGCTGCTCCAATGCTTTCGTTCTTCTTACTCCTCTCACTACAGTGCCCAGTTCCAAAGCACAGTTTAAAATACAACGTAGTTTATTTCATTCTGGGCAGTAATGGAAAAAACAGGCCCAGAGAGATCAGTTCAGCATCTAATTAGAATATATGCATTAAACACTGAAACTGCTATGCCACTTCCCCTAGCAGAAGAAATAAAAACGCACAGAGTATTTCCAATCTGAATTCCATTATCATCCACAATGCTTTCAAAGCGCAGGGGGCTTTTCTTGAGTTGTCACCATGTCACAGCCCCAAGCAGTCTCTAAAACCTCCTCCTGATCCATTTCTGTCTGGCTGCTTCTACTAGCTACAAATTCCTACAAAAAACCACAAAATACATCTCCCTAACCTTCCCTAAAACAGGATATAAACATACAAAGCGTTCTGAGCATAGCTAACCTAATCTCAGCAACAATCACAACAAACTTCATCAAAGCAGGAGAGAAACTTGCTCTTAGCTCTTAGTGCTGACCTCTGTAATTATCCAAATGGATCCATGCAAGTTAAAAAGAAATTATTCAAAATTGCTTCATGAGTAAAGCCTGGAAACTATAGAGCTTGTGACTTGTACTAGACCATTAAGAAAAATCCTTTTGTTTTCTGCATCATAACCAAAAGTGAAGAGAAATACTTGATTCACCCTCAAAGACTATGCAGAAAATGTAGACACTATTACAGAACTCAGAACAGAATCACCACATACGTACATTGACCTTCTCCCATTTTATGCCTTTTGGTTTTCACATTCCTTACCCAGTTTCTAATCTGTGGCTTTATTTCACCTTTCAAGCAAAATTTCTTGTACAATAGACTTACCAAGAGGTGCTGTAACAGCTCAATTAAATGCCAGCTATTTTTTCCTTTTCTGTTATTCCATTCACATGTCCAAATTGCAAAATAACCGTAAGTCTTCAAAAAAGGCCCAGCAACCACTAACTGCTGCTGATGTAAGAATCTTCTGATTCCTGCTTATTACTAATTCAGATGACAATGGAACTGAACAGTTCACAACTAGCTGAACTTGTAGTAGCTTCCCCTGCTTACTAGGGTTTCACAAACAGCTGAGATATTCTCTAATACATATCTATATAAATATATATATACTCATACACATACATATACATTTGTTGTTTGAGGAGGACATTTGCTTTTTCATTTTTTTTATTAATTCTGTAAGATATCTATTTATACCTCTCTAGCACAAAGAATGTAAAAATACATTTGGATAGTTAATGTATTTTTACTTATTACATTGTTAAGAAATTATAAAGATGAGATTCCCAATTACAACCACAGACAATCACTCAAAAAAAGAGATATTTCATTGTCACATCCGATGACATAAAAGAGCTATTAATCAGCAACGATTTGTCTAACCTCTTTGTTAACATCACATTAAAGACTGCAGGATGGTTTAGCTCCTCTTGCTAGAGCAGAAAGCAAAAAGATAAAAAACACACCATCTCTAAGCCTTAGATCCCATGCTACAAGCAAATCAACAGACTGTATGAAAGAAAAAAAAACAATTCAACTGGCAGGGAAGAGAGAGTAGAGTGACAAATTTAAATAGGTTCTTCCTCATTCCACATCTTGTATGATGGGTGAGAGAAGATGGCAAACATGTCAAATAATATCAGGAGAGGATTCTTCAGAGTGTCGGAAACAGCAGTGCCACAACAGTGTGTGTTAAGGTCCCAATATAAGCTGGAAAAGATACCCAGTAACAGTTAGAAGAGCTGCCAATTTTCAAATAAATGGGGTTCTTTGAAGTGTGGCATAGATTAGATTAAATTCTTTGTGCATCCAAAGTGCACACAGCTGGATTGCTTTATCGGTGTTAGTGCCACCGTAAGAGCTCATCCATTCCTGTGACAAATAAGAATCCTACACATCAGGACTTGCAACAACCTGGAATTGAGGGTGGATCATGAAATATGTGTGGACAACACATTGCAGAAGGAAGGTAAGCAAATTTATGTTACTCTTATTTTCATATAAGGACTGTCTGGAACCCACTCAGCCCACAGAGGGACTCTCCCTGACCTCCTTGTCATTGGGTTCAGGCACAGACTCAGGAAGAAGACACTTTGTGTAACATTACCTTAGGATAAATGACAGTGCTCTAAGCATGTCCTGCACAAGGAGTCTCATCACTGCTGATGAAGAATGAGGTTTAAGGAGGAAAGGAAGGTCAACAGCAGGCAGGACTGAAACACTGAGTCATTCACGTTAGACAGGGAATTCATGACAGACAGCCTGAACACTAGCATCCTTCCCAGGCTTCAGGTCATGTTAAGGCCACCAGGAAGATATTGCCAGGTGGGAAAAGCAGGTAACTGTTAGGGCAAACCCCTTAAACAAGCCAATGTTCCCCAACAAAGAGAAGGAAACTTACAAAATCCTGCACACCCTGGCGATTTCTCTTAGGTTGTTTTAGACCCATGCACAGGGGGTAAAAGCTCTCTGTGCTCTCCATTTTCGTCAGAGACTGCACCATGCTACCCTTCAGTGATCCACCTACCCTTACACCAATGATTCCCACTAGACTGACTGAGCAAAGAAGACTGGTCACCAGCTTTACTCTAGAGACCAAGATACCATGGGACTCTATCTCATAGTCACAAACAGCAGGACACAATTCTGCCATCCATCCTGCCACCAATGACCTCAACTGCAGGCTACAATAAATGCTGCTGTACAAAGGATATGGCCACCTGCACCTGAGACAGAGCCATGCAAAAGCAGGGAGGATTTGTGCAGGAAACAATGCTCAATGCCGTGAAGGGAATATGCTTTTTTCCTATTTCACAAAGTGCTGGAGTGGCAACAGCAGAGGGTCAATACTGCTAGAAGTATAACCAAATCTCAGCCTTAACAAGTCTATACCATAAATATTGCACCTGAAAACAGTGGGCCGTAACTTTCTTCAGGATTGATAAACAGTTCCAAGGGGCCATCAAAGCACTCCGTTTCTCTGCCATCCTGCTTTCTGCTGACTCTATTTCCCAGGCAAATCAGGCAGTAGCTCAACGCCTCCAAGTAGGGATGTGTGTGATTACATCTACCATCAGTCCTCACTCCAAAGACAGAGCTGTTGCTGCTAACTATGCACCGTTTGGTCTGAGGTAAAGCTACAAGGGTACAGAAAGAAAGACCAGGACCAGATGCAGTACTTTCAGGGGCTGAAACATCACAAAAGGATTCAGAACAGAATTTGGAGGTAAAACAAAACTGACTCCAGACCAAGATACCACAGCTATTTAAGGCAACAAGATGCTATTTAATGGAACAAGAGATGCCTCTTTAGGTTTCCCACACTCTTTTCCCAGTAGGCTTCAAATGCCTTTAGTACGATATTTTGAGATATGCAGAATTCCCAGGAGTTGCATAATTCTCACCAATTATGGCCACCAACTGCACTGCAGTTACCACAAAACCTATAAGCAGGCTTTAAAAGAGCAGGTATAAACATATATGTTGAAAACATATATAAAAACCCCAAATGTCTCATTTTTAATTCAGAAGAGTAATGGTCAGATGGTAACTCAAGGACAGACCCATTAGCAAAATTATTTTGTCAAGTTTGTCAACTGGTCAATTTAGAATAGAATAGAATAGAATAGAATAGAATAGAAATATAATAGTTCCAGTTGGAAGGGACCTACAATAATCATCTCATCCAACTGACTGACCACTTCAGGGCTGACCAAGAGATAAAGCATGTTATCAAGGGCATTGTCCAAATGCCTCTTAAATACCAACAGGCATCGGACATTTACCTCTTTAGGAAGCCTGCTGCAGTGTTTAACCGCTCCCTCAGCAAAGAAATGTTTCCTCACGTCCAGTCTAAACCTCCCCCAACGCAGCTTTGAACCATTCCCATGCATCCTGGATATCAGGGAGAAGAGATCAGCAAATCCCTCTCCATGCTCCCTCCTCAGGAAGCTGCAGAGAGCAGTAAGATGAAGGGTCTGAAGCACAAGTCTTATGAGGAGTAGCTGAGGGAATTGGGGTTGCTTAGTCTGGAGAAAAGGAGGCTCATGGGAGACCTTATCACTCTCTACCTGAAAGGAGGGTGTACCGAGGGGGGGGTCAGTCTGTCCTCCCAAGCAGCAAGTGATAGGACAAGAGGAAATGCCAGGGGAGGTTTAGGCTGGATATTAGGAACAATTTATTCACTGAAACGATTGAAAAGCACTGGAACAGGCTGCCCAGGGAAGTGGTGGAGGTATTTGCCATCTATACCATGCCTGGAGGTATTTAAAAGACATGTAAATGTGGTGCTGAGAGACATGGTTTAGTGGTGACTTGGCAGTGCCGGAGTGATGATTGTACTTGATGACCTTGCAGGTCTCTTCCAACCAAAATGATTCTATGATTCTGTGAGGTCACCCCTCAACCTCCTCCCAGAGCTCTTAGCTCCTCCGCATAGGACATTCCTTCCAGCCCTTTCACCAACTTTGCTGCTCTCCTCTGGACACAGTCAATGACCTTAACATCCTTCTTAAACTGTGGGGCCCAGAACTGCACGCAGTATTCAAAGTGAGGCTGCACCAGTGCTGAACACAGCAGAATAGTCACCTCTCTTGACCAGCTGTTATGCTGTATTTAATGCACCCCAGGATATGGTTTGTCCTTTTGGTGCCAGGGCACACTGCTGCCTCATATCGAGCTGCTGCCAGCCAGCACCCCAGATCCCTTTCTGCAGGGGGATGTGCCCTCCAGCCACTCCTCTCCCAATCTATAATTGTGTCCAGCACTACTCTGTTCTAGATGCAGAATCTGACATTTGGTGTAGTTAAATTTCATGCCATTCATGATTGCCCAATGCTGCAGTTTACCTGGATCCCCTTGCAAGTGCCTCAGAGTCAACAGTACCTCCCAGTTTGGTAGCGTCAGCAAGCTTACTAATGGTGCATTCAAAACCCACACCCAGATCATTGATAAATATACTGAATAGAACTGGCCCCAGAACAGAACCCTGACAACACTGCTGGTGCCCAGTTGCCAGCCAGTGGTAGCCCCATTCACTACAACCCTTTGAGCCCTGCCCTTCAGCCAGTTCTTCATCCATCACACTGTGTACCTGCTCAACTCACAGTTGGACAACTTGTCAAGAAGAATGCTGTGAGGGACAGTATCAAAAGCCTTACTAAAATCCAGGAAAACTACACCCACCACCTTCCCTTCATCACTAGACAGGTGACCTTATTGTAGAGGGATATCAAATCAGTTAGACAGAATGTTCCCTTTGTGAACCTGTGATGACTGCGGCTGATGACTGCATTGTCTTTTAAACACCTTTCAGTAGCAGCCAATATAAACTTCTCCATGATTTTTCCAGGTACTGAGGTGAGATTAACAGGTTTGTAGTTTCCTGGTTCTTCCCTCATGCCCTTATAAACTGCAGTAACAATTTTAACAAGGTTAAGTGTTACACAAATAGGGTTGGTATGGCCTCGCTGAAGCACAGCTGGTAATAACAATTCCTCCCCTTTCTCCTTCAGCCTGGAAAAGTTGGACACTGTTGTATTTAGAGGATGATAAAACCTCATCACCACATTCGGTTTTCAGCATAGTCAGTGCTGTTCCTTAGCAGAGCTAACACTCCACTTCAGACTTAAATTTAGGACTTAGATTTGCTGTTCTCTTGTTTCTAAGAAAGAGGCAGCTCTCCAGCTAATCGCTCCATCCAGCCACCCACATGCAAAAGCCCCTAAATGTCAAGAAACTTCACTCAAAAAAAAGGGGGGAGAGGTCCAGGCACATTAAAAACACCACTTATGAGTCATGATTAAACAGCAGCTTTAATGATAAGCAAGAATAAACTGTAAAAAGCTGGTTTGCATTACATATGCATGACCTTTACCAGGACAACAGGCAGCTATCAAGAAGCCAGGGAACTGAAGAAAATAACTTGATTATTTAACTTTTCAGAGGCTGCACAGGAAGAACAAGGTCCTCATACCCAAGGGAAGGTATACTGCTTCATAACAGGAATGCTACAAATTTGCAGAGGAGGCACAACCTATACATCCACCCTCTCCAGACAGTCCTTCTTACCTGTTCACTTACCTGTTTAGGGTCAACAGCGGCAGCCGGAGACTCCAGTTCTATTGTTACAGGACCATCATTCTGGATGTGCACCTGCATGTAGGCACCAAACTTGCCATCTGAAAAAGGAAGGGACAAGAAGTGCTTGAGGGTTCCTGGAACAGTAACACGCAGGAAAATCTTTACCAAATGTGCTACTAAAAAGAAAAAAAAAACCAAACACAAAAAGACAGCCAACTAACAAACTGCAGAAAGCTACTACGAAGAAAAGTCTGTGTGCACCCAGCTATCCTGCCTGACATTCAGAGACAATCAGAAACTTCCACAAAACAAACCAAGTCTACAGATAATCAAGGTGCTCACAGTTCAGGATAGTTCTCACAGGCAGGAGATGAAATTTTGAAGGACGTTAACAGCTAAGCCTAGGGATCCAGCCCAGCTAACCAGCTGACGTTTTGAAGAAATTTTACATATGGGCAAAACATAAGATGACCCAAAGCCTACTCGGGACTATTTGACATTGAGCACTCTAGAGCAGGGGACACTGGTGTGCAGCTCCGTTCTGATCTGCCACAGCAATTTCCACATTCTTGTTTGCAACAGAGGCCATTTCTTTGACAGTTTGGCAAAAAGGGTGGAAAAAAAGACTGGAGAAAAAGACAGTGTCTGCTCCATCAACACTGTCTACTTCACAGGAATACACTTCTGAAAGCAGAAACGTCTATGTCATTTGTCATCAGTGGCATTTATTAGCACACCAGCTGAGGCAGAGACCACATTTTTATAAGTTTCCATTACAACACACCCACGACATTTTTATCCTTTATCATCTACAAAAGCCATCCCTTTGTATGCCGTCTTCTCCGCACATCTCCTTTGTCTTTGTGCACACTTCTTTGCTCCATTTTCTCTAGTCCAGCTTTCTACTCCTCAAACTCACCCCATCCCTGGCCAAGCCTATTTCACTGCTTACTTCCACATATTCTCTTCTCCCGTCCCACACACCTGAGTAGCTTTCCTAGACCTCCCTGGTAGGGCCAACAACCAGAACAGATGCTGCCATATCAATACAAAGGCATGGAAGAGAAAAAAGGTTTATTGCAACAAGCAGACAGCAGTTTTCAAGAACTGGAACAGTCTCACTTACAAGGCAAGCCTGAAGCCTGCTCAGCAACACAACCAAAATGTCTTCCAGTACCCCCTCAGAGAGTGAGCAAGAATATGCTGAAAGCCATAGGCTCAAACTTCAGTGGAGCAACCACTTACCAGGAGTATTTACATGCCAGTTTGTATAGCTACAGAGCAGCTCTCCACATCAGCATGCAATGTGCCTGACTGAACAAAGGTCAAACCAAACTGTCCTGATTCTTCTCAAATGTGTTACTGGGGACACATAGGTCGAGAATAGTTTTCAGTCTCTCCCTGCCATGCCCTCTGAGTCAGACAGACAGCTAGTATTTGCTTAAAAGAAAAAAGAAAAGGCATGTTCAGGCCTGTCCACACATATGGGCCATATCACAACAGATCTACTGCCCAACTGCTTTTGCAATGGCTGCATGTCACAAGCCACCCCATGAGCTAGAGATACAAGCTCTAGCAAAGCCGAAAACCAGAGCACTGCACAAAAGAGTGTTGCCAATGGTCCAGCAGCCAAGGAAAAAGTTCCTGGACTGGCCACTGAATAGTCACAGCATCAGAAACACCAACAGGAAGGGGGCAGGAGCATGATACAAAGAAGTATTTCTATGAAAAGGAACATGTTATGTTGAATAAAAAGCTGCACGATTTCATCAACTGCACTCCTCAGATATTTTCTGCCCACGACAGGAGGTGGCAGAAGAGAATGCACATCCAGTGTCCCAGCTTGCTGTCCCCACAGGCTCCTTTGATCAAAACAACAGTCACGTGGGCTGAGAAATGTTATGGGTGTTGAACCTAGCAACCTGACAAAGGCACAGCTGCCACAACTGCAGACCCCCAGGTCCAAAGTAACAAGGCTGAGCAGGCACACACTCACAAACATGTATGCTACACACACATACGTATACACACATCCAGCTTCGCAGATATCAGCAAAGAGACACTCTGCACTCCAAGAGCACCTACAGCCTCACCCTGAACCCCTCACTGCCTGATCAGGATGAAGGTCCGTAAGGGGGAAATACATACATATACATCATGTGGACCTCTTCAGAAGGTAGCAGGGCTTAGACACTCAGTCTGCCCAGTAGCTGCCTATGGATCTTGGCCTCCCCAGATGACAAGTCTTGCTCCAGCTGCTAGTACAGACCTTCTCGCACACATGCACATATCTACTCCCAGCCCTCTGGAAATTTGCTGCCCCCCCAACCCAAAGTCTTACCCTTAGAGACACAGACATGCACTTCTAGCTCATAGAGACCCTCAGTCTCTCCAGCCATGACTCCTCTAGTCCCTCTCAGAGAAAGCTCCTCCTGTGGTCTCACACTCAGAGACACACCCCAGACCCAGCTCCCAGACCACCACACCTCCTTGCCAGCTCGTTCTGCTGAGTTTGTACTCATTTGAACACCCTCAGACACAGCCATCTGCCTCAGACCCATGCTCCCACTCCAGCTGCTGCAGTCATACACACACACACTAAACAGTGAGTCCCTCAAAACAGTCAGAAATGGACTTTAGTAAGAAGACAATGCAGATTGTGCTGATTAAGTGCAGGGCATGGCCACAAATATACTGATCTGCCATTGCTTACATGTGGCTGCCCCTTTATACACCCATATCCCTTTATTTTCCCATGCTTGTTCCCTCCAAAATCACCTAGATCCACCCCTTTCCCTAGCTTTGCCTTCTCACCTTAACATTTCCTAATTCTTGAGTGGCCTTGAAATGCTTCCATATCTCTAGGCAGTGCCCACTCTCAGTCTGAAAGGTGCTCTGGAGAGCCATTCCAGTTGACTCTCCAGGATGAGCATCACATCTGGACCACGGGACCAGACCCCCAAGACAGCCCTGGGAGGGGCTGGACAGGGTTTGAAATGCTCTGAGTCCAGAATCTGGGTTCCCCTGCCTGCCTCTGTGCTCCTTTGTGTGTACACAGACTAGTTTTGCACCATGTAACCTCAGAACTACTACAGCAGGAGTGAAAAGGTCTTCCCATCCTCATCTCCACCACAGGGTCAATATCCTCTGGAGGGAGAGGACAACAGAGGCTGCAGTGGCATCAAAAGAATGGCACATCAGAAATTACTGGCACATCAACAGTTACTGCTTTAAAACAGTCCAGCTGACTTGACTGGGTAAATAAGTAAATAGAAATACCATGAAGGTGATGGTATTTCAGGAAGGGACCAATGTGTTCTATATGCCAGCTAACAGTGCACAACAAAAAAGAGTTACTAAATAATTACAGAAAATAACAGAAAATTTATGAGACAAGAGTATTTACAAAGTAGGTTGTCATTTTATAAATCTGCAGAACCCTGAAACACATAAAGGGTCCCACTGAGAAAAGATGTCAGAGCAATCAAAAAACTAGTGATTATAATGCTCCAGCACAATTTTCAAACCCTTTGCCACCCATGATAGTTGAGAACCTGCAAGCAGTTTTTCCCTAAATCTGTAGCTTACGGTTTCACTGGTGAATCAGGAGGACACACCTTTTCAGAGATGCCTATAAACGACTCTCAGTTGAAAAATTCAAGCTTGAAGAATGCTTGCTGCTTTTGGTTACTGTATCTGCACATCTGAAGTCTGGCTACATTAATGTGTAAGAGTTTCTTAGACTCTTACAAACAGTGATGAATAACGAATAGCAACTACAGCACAGGAATCTCACAGAACTGTTTCCTGCACAGAAAAAGGCAGTTTGTCCATCTGACAAGCACAATAAAACAAGACTCTATACTTTCTGCAGGCAATGAGGGAAGGATCTACTGACATGCTTAGAAAGTGGTTATAGCAGTCCTTGAGGAAGATCTGCTTGAGCTGCTGCTCCTAGAAGGGCTGTTATACTTGCAGTGTATCTGGAAAGGGATGTACCCATAAACTTATATAAACGAGGCAAAACTAATGCATCTTTCTTTAACAAACAAAAAAAACAACAAAAAAACCCTTAAACTTTATTAGTTGGAGTATAACTTTTCAAATAGCTCTCTACATATCGTATCATACCTCTGCTGTAGTTACTTGAAGAAAAGGACTGCATTTTGAACTTCCCATAAACATATGGACCTAAAAAAACAAATTAACCTTCACAGGCACCTTTTTTCAAAGGCTGACAAAGGGTCAAATAAGCCTGCACCTTTACCAGAACACTCAGAGTACTTCCATGTCACAAGCACTTCCTATCTTGTTTTGGCATCAGAACTACTGTCAAGGGACACCTTTCTATAACAGCTCCATCCCGTTATTCCTCATACTTACACTTCCAGTCTTTTAATCCAGGTCAAAGTGAATCACAGCTCAGAAAGTTTAAGACTTCATAGAATCACAGAATCGTATCATCATTTTGGCTGGATGAGACCTTCAAGATTATGAAGACCAACTGTTAACCCAGCACTACCAGGTCACCACTAAATCACGTCCCTAGCACCACATCTACATGTCTTTTAGATATCTCCAGGGATGGGGACTCCATCACCTCCCTAGGCAGCCTGTTCCGATGCTTCACATTTGGTGAAGAAATTGCTTCTAACATCCAGCAAACCTCCGTTGGTACACCCCCCCGGGCCAGCCTGTTCCGATGCTTCACATTTGGTGAAGAAATTGCTTCTAACATCCAGCAAACCTCCGTTGGTACAACTTGAGGCCATTTCCTCTCATCCTATCACTTGTTTCTTGGTAGAAGAGACTGAGCTCCACCTCAATACAACCTTCTTTCGGGTCGCTGTAGAGAGTGGAAAGGTCTCCTCTCAGCCTCCTTTTCTCCAGGCTAAACAACCCCAGTTCCCTAGACGCTCTTTAGAGCTAACGGAAACAGTAATTTAGAGCTAATGGAAATGGAAACAGTACATAAAAGGGGAATGTCTATTAATGCTGCCCTCCTCTATAGCCTCTCTCTTCCACATTTTCCTCTCAAAGACAGGAAGGGTCTCAGTGCCTTGCAACCACCATGACAGGAAAGGCAGTCTGTGTTTCAGTCTCAGCAATCTCATTCTCCCAAATGATTTAAAAAGCCAATTGAGGCTAATTCAACATACAATGCCTTGTGGACCATCACACAGCCTCCTCTTCAAGCTTTCAAACATACTGCAAAGGTGATGCTGATGTCAGAAGCAACTTGCCATCCTCTCTTACCATAAATCGATGCATCCTGTAGTTTCAGGGACCATGGTCCCTGCACAGTACGTGCTTCCTTATAAGACACTTCCGGATTTCTGTGCTGGCAGCTCCCTTATGCAACAAAACCAAAGGGTTCTAGTGATCCATTGGTCCCCATAGCTCTTCTCAAGAAGAGCCCTCACTGTAACACAGCTTTTTTCTCTACAGCTTCAGGCTCTGGTCTTGCCTGAAAGAACAAGATAAAGCAGTTTCTTCTTAAATCAATGCCTAATCATGGAATCATATAATCATCTGGTTGGAAGAGACCTTTAAGATCATCCAGTCCAACCGTCCACCCTGCACTGCCGGGGTCTCTAAACCATGTCCCTCAGCACCACATCCAGATGTCTCTTAAACGCCTCTGGGGATGGGGACTCCACCACCTCCCTGGGCAGCTTGTTTCAATGCTTCCCAACCTTCTCTGTAAAGAAGTTCTTCCTGATATTTAACCTACCTCGCACAACTTAAGGCCATGTCATCTCATCCTGTCACTTGTCACACGGGAGAAAAGACCAACCCCCACCTCTCTACAACCTCCTTTCAGGTAGTTGTAGAGAGCAATAAGGTCTCCCCTCAGCCCCCTTTTCTCCAGGCTAAACAACCTTGGTTCCCTCAGCTGTTCCTCATAGGACTTGTTCTCCAGACCCTTCACCAGCTTCATTGCCCTTCTCTGAACACACTTCAGCACCTCAATGTCCTTCTTGAAGTCAGGGGCCCAAAACTCAACACAGTACTCAAGATGTGGCAGCAGAATCTCCCCCAGTGTTGACTGCCTGCCTCAAAAACATGCTCTTGCCTTCCTTCTCTTCTCCCACTGTCAACCATAATTTCAGTATATGGCAATTCATACAACCCTTCAGAGAAGGCATTTTCCATTTGTATTACAGTTTCCTGTCAAGGTAAGTTGAGAGACAAACCTGACTCCCCTAAAACAGACTAACATCTGTGGTACCACTGGAATTTGCATTCACTGAAGAGGACGCTGGTGGAACACATCACTTCTGTGGTGCTCAGGCAGACAGGCTGCAAAGGAGTTGATTGTTGTGCCCCTGAATGCAACTTTTGAAAGAACTGATGCGGACAAATCCCACTTCTGCACAGGACTGCAAAGAAACTGAAGACATCATATCTTCCATCTCTCTGTCTCATGAGTCTGTCTGGATTGATTTTCATTTTTCAGCCAGGAGAAAAGGAGGAGGAAGAACCCATCCTCTTTGGATGTTGCTTATCCCTCCAGCAGCTCTGGGTAAATTTATCACATAGCCCTGTCCATGGGAGACATTAGCAATTTAGCCTTATATTATATTTCTCTTCCTGCTTTTTATACCACAATGCTCTTCAATGTAGTAAGTACCTTTCCCCACTTACTTTAAGATTTTTTGACTGATCAAGTCACACCCTTGAGACATCCTCTGCAATAAAATAGAATCCTACAAATGTAATTAAAGTGACAAGTTTATTCTGCTGGACACCCATCTCTTCAAAATCCTTTTCCCTTAGAATCTGGCATGCATGCTTTCCTCAGAGGCAAGGGAAATCTTCACCTGAGGTGAGACAGACAAGCCACATCTGAGATGTAAAAGCTTGAAAATGAGATAAATTTACTTTCAGAACAGTTTTTGGACACCTCTCAAGCCTCATGACTTAGACTTCACACTGGTTATATTCAGAAGTTACTTCTAAACTTGTCTACTTGCAAAGTTATTCCTAATTAACCCCATGAGGGTACTCTAGCTCCAGACAAGAGCATTTATTCCAGAGTGACAACACTCACAAAGGGAATTAATCAGGGAAAATAATTCTTTCAATTTGCACCAAACCTTAATCTGGATTAAACTCTTTCCTTGTAGAACAGTTCTCTCATATTTACCCAGATACTGTGACTTCACACTTTTTGCCATGCTATTACCTCCTGCCTCAGAAGACTACATTCACACTCAAAACAGAGACAAAGGAGAAGTCTTGGAAGGTCTAGGTTTTGGATATCAGCTAACACCACAGAGTACTCAGATTTGCCCTGCTCTCTCAGAGTGGAATGAGGTGTTTAGGAAGGAATTTCACAACAAAAAAGCACTGAAGCAAGACAAGCGAGGACTTCCAGTACAGCCTTCTCTTTCCTAGACATGGGTGTTCATCCACAGTCTTAAGACATTAAGACATCTGTGTTAAACCAGGTGCTATGGCTCTGAGCCTTCTCCAAGATCTTGTTTGTCAAATGTCCCCCTGCTCTGGGTACAAAAGAATGGTTTGCGCTCCTCTTTGGGGAACACTTACCATTCTGAGCTCCTAGCTGGCAAGCTCCAGACAGACCAGATACCAGACAGAAGAGGTGTCTGCCCAGCACCTACAACAGTGGCAACACATAGTAGCTCACTTTCCAACAGCCAAAATAGTCTTCGAAAAAATATAGGGACTAGAAAACACAAGGCTCTTGGGGAGCATGGCAAGGCATTTATTGATGTCTTTTACTCAGCTACACAAATTCCACTTTAAATGATTAAATTATTCCTCTAAAATGCATTAGAGCAATTTGTAAGATCAAACAGAAGGGCACCTACAGCAACCCACAGAACCAAGCCCTATCTCCCAGTAACTACAATTGTGTATGTGTATGAGTGCATGTGTATGCTCATGTGTAGGTGAAATACACAAGCACAGATTTTGAAGATAGAAGGTGGAGCCTCCTGCTGATACACTAAGCCTATTTTAATAGTCACCAGCTCACTCATTGGTGCTTCTTCTCAGGGTCCTCCCATCACCCTTTGTTGCACAGTAGCACGTAGGATAGCCTCCAGCAAGTTAGGTTCTGATTTCCTTAGGACTTTTTCAGGGCAGAATTCAGTATGTTTGCACCCCACACTAGATCACAGCCCAGCTATTACAATTTCACAGTTCTATCACACTCAAGCAGTCCAGCTCATATACAGCCTGCCAGCATGTACAGGCTCTGTGTTCTAATACACCTCACCTCAGGAAACCTCCCCCGCTGGACAACATGGGAGCATCCGGTTCCTCCATGTTGAACCCAGGACAACTGTAAACTCTGCTGATGCAACCGCTGGACTCAGCCTACTATCCATGACCCTGCCACGCTTCAGAAACTCTGTATGCACAAGTAGCTAAAACAAGCAAACAGACAGAGGCAAAGCAACTGCCGCAACAGAAACTTCAATCATAAGAGTCTAACAGACTTGGATGCAGCACAACATAGGCACAGTCTAAAAGAAAGCAAAATTATAAATTAACAGGTGGTTCCAGTGTTGCCAGCAGTTTCAAATGTGTATGGTATCTGACATAAAGACAGTCTCTCTCAGGTTTCCAAAGCTATTTTTTCAGCACACGCACAAAAAAAAGCCCCAGAAGTGAAAGCTCTTTTTGCAGGAAGCACTGGCAAACAAGTACCAAAGTCTGGGCATATAACAACGGTGGCTATTAATTTCAGGTGTATAACTGTTATTCACTGAAAAGAGAAGTTCACAATAAATTGCTGTCCAAATATAAACTGATTGGAAGTATTTGAGAAACAGAGCATTTTCCAAAGCCCAAGGATAAAGATGCAGATATACAGAGATCTATCGGTTTTCCCACACCTTATTTAAGTTAAAGTCTATACTTGCTTTTAGTTTACCAGGACAAAAGGGTCCAACTTGATCAAATCTGACCAGAGCAAATATTATTCCCACTGACTTCCCAGGAAGTTCTGTTACCAGTTTCAGAGTCACATGAATTGGTCCTAAGTTAGTCCTAACTCAACAAAGATAAAGATTCAAAAAGAACATACTCAGAATTTATTAGAACAGAAGTTTTATGTTACAGACCAAAAGGGATTCAGGGAAGGGGTATCAAAAATTCCTTATCTTCACAAAATGTTGATTGGAAGAACATATCAAACTACAGGAAAGCTGACACAAGATGGACATTTTATGCGTGCATTTCACTGCACCTCCTTGGAAAGCACTGGGATAGTTTCCTTCATCTAGAGTCAGTAGCCTCTAAATCTTTCCCCAGCTACCAGTTTTCTGGCTTTTTCTTTTTTTCCTCATAAGGAAAGTAAGGCTGACCACTGTCTTCTGGGCAAGTATATCAAAAAATCAAGCATAAATATGAAAGTGACCAGCAAGCAAACACAAGAGCAAACAGAAAAGATTAAGGGTGCATAGAGCACAAATGCAAAGAGAAGCCAGGCAGTTTCCGGTAAAGAGAAAACTGTTGCATTCACGGCACAGAATTAATAAAAGGCGGCAGTCGAAATGTTCTCAACTAGCACATTACACCTCCCACTGTCAGCATTACCATTTAACAGAATGTAAAACTGAAGTGACAGATGGAGCTACACTGTCCATCACACACTGGCGATGCCTTCAAGACTGATTAACCACATATGCCCCAGAAAAAATGCTCCTCCTGGGTTAATCTAGCTACACAGCACCAAACATCCAGCCTTTGAGGGAGCCTGACCCCAGAGCTTGTTCTCACGGCTGCAGCCTCTCCGGGTTACATTGTTAATTCATTGCTCATGTTGTACAGCCAGTAACTAACACGTCAAACCATTCCAGAGGAACACCAGGAAAGGGCTTGGCTAAAAGACTGGAGTGATTACCCTGCAGGGCTGCTAGTGAAAACAGCATAACATCCCCTCACCTACTGCCACGTAAAGACAGCTCCTTTGCAACACAGAAAAAGGCAGAATTAAGAAAGGGAAGAGCATCAGGGAAGAGCACACACTAACAAGGTCCACCAGTCGCATCAAGGACCAGACCAACCTTTCACCCTTACCTTTAATAAGCTCTGGTTTGTAGGCTTTTCTTAGCTGCTCTAGGAAGTTGTTATAAAAACACTCTGCCTGTTCTGTAGGCATTGCCATGTGGTAGTCAGGCTTGTTTCCTTTCAGGATGCACTGGAGAGTAAACTGGCTTACACACAGCACTTCGTACTGTTTATCCATCACGCTTTTGGACCAGTGCTTCCCACTTTCATCTTCAAATACTCGCAAGTTCAAGATTTTTCGAACCCTAGGAGGAGAAAACGGTATTTCTTAAATTGTCCATGCAGGATCAACAGGTAGAAGTCAATGCCTGCTACACAGCAGGAGATAAAAGGGAAGGCAGATGCATAGTCATTCTGCCTCCACGTAACAAGATACACCTTTGTCCATTCCTACCCAAACCATGAGAATCTCGTCACATTAGGCAGACCCATAACCAAGAAAGCCCTTACTCACATACATAACATTGTCAGACCATTAATTAACATTATATTTTAGGGAGCATGAGATCAGGACAGAATAACGGCAAGTTAGAGGGTGACATAAAGATGGCATTGGATGGCATCTTTACTATCTGGTTTTATGTGTCACAACATTATTTGACACGTAAACAGCTTTGGGAATTTTAACCGTTCCACTGCACAGGAATATCACACGCAGTATGAAATGAGATCAGCCTGAACTGTGGTTGTTCCCAAACATGACTCGCCTATATTCCTCCAGCTTTGTCACCTCCTAGCACTCTTT
>NW_010390088.1:792-5095 GCF_000710305.1 Buceros rhinoceros silvestris | reverse complement strand
CTCTTTCCAAACCTGGTCCCACAAACCAGATAAGGAGAGCACTTTTTCCTTGGGATCATAGAATCATACAATCACAGTGTGGTTTGGGTTGGAAGAGAGCTTTAAAGGTCATCTAGTCCAACCCCCCTCCAGTGAGGAGGGACATCTTTAACTAGACCAGATTGCTCAGAGCCCTGTCCAACCCGACCATGAAAGTTTCCAGGGATGCAGCATCTACTATCTGGGCAACCTGTTCCAGTGTTTCACCACCCTCAAAAATTTCTTCCTTATACCTAGTCTAAATCTTCTCTCTTTCAATTTAAAACCATTACCCCTTGTCCTGTCTCAACAGGCCTTGGTAAAAAGACTGTCCCCATCTTTGTCACAGACCTCCTTTAAGTACTGAAAGGCCATAAGGTCTCCCTGGATCCTTCTCTTCTCCATGCTGAACAATCCCAATTCTCTCAGCCCTTCTTCACAGGAGAGGTGCGCCATCCCTCTGAACATTTTTTGGCCCTCCTCTGGATCAGTTCAAGCACAGTTGCCTCTCTGTGCTGAGGACTCCGAGCAGGACACAGTACTCCAGGTAGGGTCCCACCAGAGCGGAGTAGAGTGGCAGAATCACCTCCCTTGACCTGCTGGCCACGGATGAATAGAGGAAGGCAGTGAACAGTTCAGAACTGCAGGTATCAGCAAAGTGGTGACTGACACTTGTTTGTATGCGTATCAAGGCTCATTTTTGGATCTGGAGGCAGAACTGACTGGTTTGAATATGCAGAGAGGACAAAGAGACTTTCACAAATGGACCCTGGAAAGTAGCAGGCAGATTTGCAACCCAGTCTATGGCTGGACTTTAATTGATAACAAGACTGCATGCATGCCAGTCTCCCGTGTTTGGTTTCTTCTTTTAGCTTCTACAGACCTGCAGCATCTATAAATAAGAGTGAATATCAAGTACAAATCAATTCAATTGCAGCCATCAGCCACACATTTTATGCTGCACCAGAGGTGAGGCAGTTACTATAAAATAAAGTTGAGACTTTGTTATGGTCATAAAATAGAATCATAGAATAGTGTGGGTTGGAAGGGACCTTTAGAGGTCATCTGGTCCAACCTCCCTGAGGCACAGTCACAAAAACCATCCTTGCCAATTTGTGCATGTCAAAGACAAACAGAATTGACTTCCGAATGAAGTAAATGGTTAAGAGCCTTGGAAGGTTCCAGTGCATAGGCTTAAATCACTGCCACTGCTCTATTTTAATGATCAAGATGTTTTTTATAACATTTACGGGATTACTAACATTTCCTTTAATAGGACTTAAAGGGCCTGGTTAAGCTGATTTCTTTCATTCCTTTTTTTTTCAGATGCTGGCTTCCTGCCTTTCCTGCATCAGTCATCCAAACAGCCGGTGTTGCGATCACTACAGATCACCCACTTGCAACATTCAGAAGCATCTTTCACATTCACCAAGGCAGGAATGAGAAACAACAATAGAGCAAATGTTACACACTGAGGAGGCAAACAGTAACGCAAGCCAATGGAGCATGTCATAACAGAAATATCTTCAGCTTTGCTGCAATTCTTTATGAGTTTCACATGTTTATGTGAGATCTCTGGTGAGATCTCACATCCCCATACTCCACCCCATACCCATTTAGCTCATATCCCCATACTCTACTTTCTCTTACACATCTGCTAAGGGTTGTTTTCACCCTCGCTCGCATTCTTCTCTCTTCACTGCTTGAGCCTTCTTGACAAGTTAGCTCTATTACCTGTTTCTTCCTTGCCTTCATAAGAACTCCAGCCTTTTTGGAAGAACAAAACTTCTCACGTGCAAGCTAACATAAGAGCTTGAAGTTTTTGATACATCCCATCCTTGAAGGATGGAGTTCTTTGAAGTAAATTCATACAGTAAAAAGGACGGACATTTAAAAAAGGGAGATCAGAAAAACGCAACATGTGGATTCTTCCTTTTTGCGTCTGTTCTCCAAAAAAACACATAGACAGGGAATGGCAACAGAATTTTCTCAATGGAACATAAAAAGGAAATTCTAACTCAGAAACCTGTATTCAAAGTAAAATCTGAAGAGGAACTAACAGGCAAACCTGAGTTTCCCAGCAAGAGTGCTCCATTTGTTTAGCTCCTGCACAGGTATCATTGTGTCAGCATCAGAAACACACAAATGAAACAGTACGAGACAAAAAGGAAATCTGTGACTTACATGTGCTCCAGCTCTCTTTGCGTATCTTCCAAGGAAATGCCCAGCAGCACACAGAGGCCTCGTCCTATTGAACTTATTTGTTCACCACCCACTGGGAAAGGGGGGAAAGAAAATTAAGGGTAAACACACTGTTCTGTTTTATTTCACAGATAACTACTGATTTCACCTGGTAACTGTACAACCACCAAAGAAAACATCATTATAAAACCTTCTTCTCTGTCTTAAGTTTGTTAGAGATTTCTTAGAACAAGTAGAAGCCCTCTTTCAGAAGTCTTCCCAATATTGTGACTGATTTGTAAGGGACTAGCTCAAGATGCTTACTCCAGCATTTAAAAACACTATATAAAGATTTTTTTACTACAAATGGATCAGCAGCAATAACTAGAGGAGTGGCAGAACTCTCTGCAGTCCTCGTAAAAAATTATCCTCCTGGTTGACGTCAACAGGTGTACTCAATTTCTCCACTCCACCACTCTCTACATACTTTGCATTACTTGTGAAAAGATGATTTTTATTTGATATAGTCCTCGTGGATTTTTTTGGAGCAAGACTGAACAACCTGCAGATTCTGCCCTTCTAGTTGGGAACACCTCTTTAATGACCTTTACAATAAAATAGAAACCATCCCAGATCCACTGTGTTTTCCTAAGAAATGTTTTAAATTACCTCAATTTAATTAAATTATCTTAATTTAAATTATCTTAACATGGTTGAGCCTGAGATGATAGTAGTAAGATTTAAATGAGGTCTTAAAACTGAGATAAGCACCAGCTACCCATCCGTTAAAACTTTACCCAGCATTATGCAACTGGGAAAAAAGCCCCAAATATTCTGTAAAATGAAAGGAGAGCAGGCCCCCAGCAAAAGCTGAAAGCTTGTGCCCGCGCACCAGTGGTTAGATCTGGACTCTTTGCAATGGGCAAGTGGGAAATGATGGGGGAAAACTCCTCCCAAAAACTCTTCCTTTCCATCCCATATGGGTATGAGTCCTCCAGCTTAGAAATGTATAGCACTATCTCCCTCACAGAGGAACATCTCCAACTCCTCATCAGCCAGAAACAACGGTTTAAATTCTAGCCAGAAATGTGCCAGTCAGGGACAGTCCTACTAACGCAAGCAAGCAGTGCAAGGAGCTTACTGTGATTACAGTGCCAACACATGCAAGCCATGCACAGAGGCAACCCTCACTACAGAGGCAACAAAGGGAACTGGGATGGCACTGCCAACTCACACAAACAATGCACGTGACTGCGACTGCAGTGGCAGCACATGCAAGCAATGCAAGGAGGCAATTGCAACTGCACTGCCAACACACAACAGCAATGCAAGGAAGCAGTTCTGATTATAGTGCCAACCCACACAAACCATACCCCCGGCAACTGGGATGGCACCACCGACACATGGAAGCAGTGCAAGGAGGCAACTTTTACGATAGTGCCCGACACATGCAAGCCATAGGAGAAGGTGTTCACAGCTGTGCTGACAACACGTGCGAGCAATACAAGGTGACTGTGGTTGTACTGGCAGCACACGTGAGCCACGGGAGAAGGCAATTGGGATGGCACTGCCAACACATACAAAACAACGAACAGCAGTGATCAAACTGCCGTCCTGCCAACACAAGTAATCAGCACAATGTCACTGTAGTGCCAATGCCTGCAAGCCACTCAAGGAGGTGACTGCAACTGGACTGCCAGTCCATGCAAGCAGTGCGGGGAGACAACTCCCGTTACAGACAGCACATGCAAGCCATGAGTAAAAACAACGGAATGGCACCCCCGAGACACAGAAGCAAAGCAAGAAGGCAAGTCTGATTATAGTGCCCAATACATACAAGCCACAGGATACGGTGATCACAGCCGCGCTGCCAGCACGCAGGAGCAATGCACCGCTGTCACCAGGGCAGCCCGGCCACTGCAAACAAGCAACGCAAGGAGGAGGCTGCAATTCCAGTGTTAACGCATGCAAGCCACACAGGAAGGGGGCTGTAACCGCACTGCCGACACTTGCCATGCCCGTGAGCCACGCAAGGAGGCGATTCTGATTACAGAGAAACACGTTTAAGCCATGGACACACGCAACTGGGACGGCTCCGCTAGCA
>NW_010390088.1:0-282 GCF_000710305.1 Buceros rhinoceros silvestris | reverse complement strand
GTTGGCTGTAAAAACGGCGGTGGAAGGAGCTGCCCCCCCCACACACACACACACACAGCGGCAACGCGAGGAAGGGACAGCACTGAGGGGAGAGGCGCTGAGGGGCCTTTGGAGGCCGCTGCGGGGGAGCGAGGCGGGGAAGAAAGGCCCGGTCGGAGGAAGGGGAAGGTCCCTCGGCCCCGGTGACCCTCCCGCTGTTGGCGCACTGACCTGTGACACTGGCCTGGGCCACCCGCTGGACGATGGCCTTCATGGTGGCGCGGCCGCGCAGCGCAGGGCCGG
>NW_010390087.1:8173-15732 GCF_000710305.1 Buceros rhinoceros silvestris | reverse complement strand
TTTTTGAGTACTTTAGGGTGTGAAAATAAACCAAAATTACAGAAAAGGGGGAAAAAACTCGAATTCCTCTCTCACTCTCCTCTGCTGAGGAGGGCAGCTACAAACCGTGGTACAAAGCACCATCCATTCAGCTTGCCGAGGGGATTCCCTTCTTGGAGGAGGAGGAAAAGTTTCAATATTTTGAGCTCATTCTGCTCCAAAATGAATCTTCCCCTCCCGTGTGAACACTCTGCCAAAGGGAAAGGTGCTGGGTCTGTGAGCTCTGCAGCCCCCACCATCAGCCTGTCCTTTACCACTGGTGGTCTAGGAGGCAGCAGAGCCAAGGTTCCCTGAGGATTGTCACTCTTGGCTTGCCTGTGAACCTGCCACACAGGCTGCAAACAGATGAAAAACATCAACTGGCCAGAAATTAGGGAACTTCTGTACATACACTCTTCTCATTAAAAAAAAAAAAAAATTAGCAATATTTGGGAAGAGAAAAGAGGCCTTATTGTTCCTCTGTCCAGCACTAGTGGTGATGACGGTATTAGGGCAGAAAGGTAGGGTCCCCTTCGAGCAGGAAGGGGAAACAGCCTTAATTTCCTTGTATCAGGTCTCTGTTAGTTAAGCTGTATTTCAGTTGTTGCTAGGAAATCGGTCTGCGCTATGAGATAACTGGACACAGCACTGAGAATGACAAAGGTAGGACTGGAAGCAGTCTCCTGAGCCACAGCTATTCAATACAGTCTGCATCGCATAATCAGAAGTTTACCAACTTCTCTTTTATAAATAGTTCAGTAGTTTTATGCCAGTGGTATGCCAGCTCCAGAACTCCTTCTCTTCATGTCTAAACTTATACCAGAAGTTTCAATACCACGACAACTCAGCGGTCCTAGCTTGAAGCTACATTTATCCTTGGTGAATTCATATACATTTGTACTGTGCCAGCAGTGTCTGTCACATAGCACTGGATAACATGATTTTATTTTTCAGTTTGACTGGAATGGAATGTCCCCATAGTCCTCAGACGGGAATTGTTCATGGAATATCTTCCAAGAACAATAACAGGGATCTCTACTGGACTTTCATCTCTGCCTCCTCTGCTCTTCAGAGACACTTGATGTTCCCTCAACACTTTTATTCTTCTCTTTCATCAGTGAGAAATAACTGCCTTTTCAGAAAGAGATAGCACCTTTCTGGGATGTAAGAGCTAAGTGGGCAGGAGAAAACAGCGAGCTCAGGAACATGGTGTGTGGATGCAGCATTAAGAGCTGTGGAGGAGTTAGGTGGGGAGAAGCCTGTTCCAACCAAGAAGGTGTGTGATCTGGAGTCACAGCACTAAGAGGAGCTGAGGAGGCTGTGTAGCTGTAATTTCCCTGGCTCACACTGCAGCTGCTGTGTGTGCAGGTGTCTGCAGCACACTTGGTGCAGAGGACCCAGGGGTGGGCTAAGAGATGATGTGATTTCATCTTCATGTGGGGCTAGCTGCAGCTGTCAAACTATTTTTTGATCCAAAGCAGAATAATACATGATTTCAGGGGGTGAGAGCTATACCACACCCTGTTGCTATACAATCCTCTCTCCTCCCCAACCCTTCCGCACTCTGCAGTTCCACTGTGCTCCTCCAACAGGTTAGATCCAGATCACCCAACCCATCACCACGGCTGCTTCTCTCCTTCCTCTGCCCTCCTCCCCATTCAGCCTGCTCTGTGTGGGTGTGATGTGCAGATCAAGCTTTCCTAGCAGAGTGAAGCGGGGGTCCTCACCTGATGAAGAAGTGAACAGTTCACACTTGGAGATCTCAGTGATGCCCATGAGCCTTGCAGAGAGATCTTAGGAAGGTTGCGTGCACATGAGACTTCCTCAGGCCCTGTCTGGGTGGCAGAGACAGCTGGGTGGAAAAATTCTGCTGGTACAGGTAACAGAGGGCAAGATGCACCTGGAGAGAAGGGGCTGGGAGGGACTGACAAAGCACCAAAAGAAACGGGAAAAAGAACAGAGAAAAAAAATAAAGTTGAAGAGTCCTCTGACTTCATTTGGTGCCTTTGCTTTACACCAAGGGTCCTGCAAGTCCAGTGTACAGAGGGTATTTAGTAACACACACTCCTGGCCAAGAAGCTTCAGTCTAGTGTTCACACAATGGGTCCTACTTTCTACACAAGGACCAAAACCTGCACCAGACTGGGAGATGTAACATGGTTCAGAGCCATAAAGCAACAGCCCAGCTTGCCTCTCCCATTGCTGCTCTTGCAGAGAAATGCTGAACTGTAAGGCCATGATACAACTACGTATCACTGCCAGAGCATTTTCATCCCAGATCCTTCAAGGCAAGGAATGAAAAGAGGTAAATAAACTGGTGGTTTGGGAAACCTGGGGACCACAGGAGGCCAGAGCGTGATCAAGAGTAGGACTGTAGCACTTCCACCAAGGGCAGACATGTATTATGTGTTCCCTGAGCTTGTATATGAAGAGCTTGTATCTGAAGGTCTTAGGGGGCAGCAACATTTTACCATGCAGAGCACAGTTCATCCATGACAGGGGAGTCTGTCCCCACTCTTCTTTGACTGTGCATGGGAATCGGCTCTTTCATGACACTTCACATACATAGGCAAGTCTGAGGGAGGATGTAAGATCTAGCAGCAAAAGGAAATGCTCCTCACCCCATTCCTGAAGATGGGCAAACCAAAGCTAGTTCTTGGTTAGTGTAACCTCACGTTACATTAACTCCATTCCTGGTAGTGGGGAGGCAGGAGAAAGGCAGATGAGCTGAACCAACGCATGCTTTCAGGGACTTGCAGAATGATGAGAGCCATGCTCACCTTTGGTACTTTCTTGCTTTAGCCAAGACTGGACTGAGTTGAAAGGAGTTTTCTCCATTTCACACAGGTAACTGCCTGAGTTTGCAGAGCCATTCACACTGGATATTGGGAGCAGGCATTCCCCCAGATCGCCTTCCCCATTGGAGTCAGGGCTCTCCTGGCCATCCTGCTGGAAAAAATAAGAACAAAGCCTTGTGAAATTTAATGGCAGATGACAAAGCAGACTTGTCAAAGCCTCAGGAAAGGTGATTCTGAAGATACCTTCAAGCTAGCTAAGAGATACTCAGGTTTCCAGCCCAAATCCCCTAAATTTATGCTCATTCAGAGGAATTTACTGACAGTAGTGAAGAGGACTTTCAGAAACATACAACTCTTTTCTCTTCAGATCCTTCTCCATGATATGTCTCTAGGGAGAAGGTCTTGAAAAGTGACCAGAATTTAAATTTCTCAGCAAGGACTCTTGGATGAATACAGAGCAGTTTGAACAGGGGCAGAAATACAGCATGTGGTGCAACATGCCTATGACCACCTGGGGCTAACCTTGATCTCCACTGGGCTCAGCTGAGAAGTGCTTCTATTGTCTGCTTCGTCTCCTAGAAGGATGGAAGAGGACTTGTCTGAGTTGAGGGATAATGCTTCCATTTCAGCCAGCTGGACCTACAGGGAGGGAAAGCAGCTGTCACAGGTCATGCCTGACATCCATATTTCAAGCAGTCACACTGTTTATGGTGGGTAAGTGAAAGCCTGTAGACCTGAGATCAATTTTAGGTTATATTCCTTGGATACATCAGGTATTGCCTGACCCAGACCTGGGCTGGGCAGAAGAACCCATTTTTTAAGGAAGGTTGAACATACAATCTGCGAGCATCCCACCATCAGTCCATGCTTCTCTAGCGCCAGAATCGGAGGAGTCCTGAATCTGTTCCAGTGATACAGCTGGCATAAGGCCCTGCAAGTAAAGGCAGGTGGGGAGAGAGCTCCCTCAGGCCTGTGACAAGGCAGCCTGCTCTCCTGAGGGATGAGGAGTGGGCCTCTCCCTCTGAAGGCGACACGGACAGCCCTGCTTAAACATGAGGATGCTTTCATTCCAGGGATAGCCATGCCTCTTGCAGTCCATGCCAGTATCATGCTTTTCATATCATCTTACCTTCATCACTGAAACCCTGCTTCCCCTCCAGCTTCCCTATGCCTTCCCTCTCCCCTCACCTCTAACATACCCATGACCTCAGCTAACACCATCTCCCATCCTGCACTCCCATCCCTAGACTCACCCCTCCTGCACACTCATATTTGCGATCTCGTGCTTTCTGAAACCAAGTCTGACCACCGCATCTTTCTCATCCTCAACCCTCTCCTCTGCTCCAGTCTCAAGCCTGATCTTGCTTCATCTTTTGGCCTGGTTCATACCACATGTGCCCCTCTCCCATCCTCTTTCCCCCAAGCTTTCAATTTCTCTCTGCCTGACAGCTCTTTCCCACAATGCCTGAAAAGTATCTCCTTTTTCTAGTAGCCTAAGCAGCTGCTCTGTCCCTCCTGTGCTTGGCTTTGTGTCACTGGTCTCTAGAGTCCCACCAGTTCCTACCACCAGCACCTAACTCCTGAGAGCTATATTCTGGGTTCTCTCAGTCAGGACAGCTTGTCTCCTGGCCATTTCTCTTGTCCTCCCCTATGTTTGTGTTTGCAAGAGGCAGGTACAGCTTTAGTGCTATAAGAGCAGGTGGAACATTTAGAGAGATGACTCCTTCGAGCTGGGAGTTTAGTGGCTTGTGCCAATGCCAGAAACTAGAAGAGGTCTCTATCTGAAGGATGATGCACTTTGAACAAACAGAAAACCAGAGCTGGACTTAAATAAAGGGCACAAATGACATCCTTATTTGGGATATTATTCTGCCACGGGAACTTGGTGCTGTTCAGCCATGAAGAGAGTCCCAAACCAACAAATGCTGTTCAGAGCGCAGGCACACCAGAGCCCACAATGAAGTTATGCCAGGCACGCTACCCAGCCACCAGTCATCAACTACTTACATAGAGAAACACAGTCTTTATTCAGTCCTACTTAATGTGCGTACTCATCCATTACTTGCCTAAGTGCTTGTTACACCAGAACAACCTTACAGCTGCGAGCATGAAATGTGATAACATCTGCGACTACCTTCTCCATCCATAAAAAAGGGTTTCAACAAAAGCCAAAACAGTCTGTTCTTCACTGAACTGTTTGCTCTTGCTCACAAATTCTGGACACCCTGAGCTCTACACAAAAAACATAATCAACAAAATCATGGATAGATAAACCGCATGTGTGGAAACACAGTTCACTGCTGTTCACTGGCAAACTCCCACCACTGGCTAAACACACTATCAGCCACCAATACACAGATTTCTGTCACCTAGCCCAAGAATGAAAGAATAGTGATGACAAGAGAAGTAAGCTAGCAGTATGAAAAAAAGATGTTTATTTTTTATAGCTTCCCTTACTGGAGAATATTTAAAAATCTTCTGACTAAAGATGAGATATAATTTTTTTTTTTAAATTGCAGTGTGGGGAGAAGGGACTGCTCCCTAGGAGCACAATCCGTGAAAACTGGCAGGGACATCAGCCTGAGACACTGAACCATGCACACAAGCCCCTCAGAAAATAACTGGTTTCATATATAACGTATCTTTAGAAACAGAGCCATGATTACAAAAATCTTACAAATAATTGGTTTGAAAATAAGATGCCAGTAGCATAACGGGGAAAGATGCTGAGTACTTATATTCAATGCAACAAAAAGCTTGGCACATACTAACTTTGACCATATGTTTAAGTGGTATGTTCATCCACTGTGCTCAGCATCTTGACTGATTAAATTACAAACGAAATGGGAATGAACATTTTTGGCTAATATGTGATTTTTGTCAGAAGGGCAGAGTTAAGGGTGATTTGGGGGGCAGCAACCATATCATTTTGTTTGGACACACATGTACTGAATAGACTAGATATAACCTGTTTTGCTGATGTAACTTGTGGTCGATTGCTTCTGAGATAGTACAATTCTCTCTGTGTGTACAAAGTACATTTGGATATATTCCTGTACCAGAGTACCCTCTAATTTCATGACTATGTGCATTGCTGATGTTAGTGCTAGGGCAAGCTTAGCTGTGATTCCCTGTACTGATTTCCTGTTGGAATTACCTCACTGTTTTTTTCTGCTATGAAATATGAAGAAAAGGTCCTGATCAACTGTGACTTAGAATCCTGAGAGGTAGTTTTGATTCAAAAGAGCTGCAAATGACTTGATTTTGGGGTATGCCTTAGAAAACCTGATTTTCTGAGAAGGCTGAGCACCAACTGCTGAATATAAGGACTTACGTAAAGCAGTGGAAATCGCAGTTAATTGAAAACTAGTTATCTGGCTGCATTAATGCAGCATCTATTTGGGAAGTGTTGCAATACTGATAAAGTACAGCAATGTTGGCATTTTGATACTTCCAAAGGGAAGGTACGGGGACAAGCAGACAGCTGAATGGCTGAAAAAATCAGAGCATCAGAACTAGGCAAACAAAACACCGTTTTTTTCCAAACATGGATAGAGCAATCTGTCAATGAGAGCTCTCTTCCTAAGTTTCCCTGTTCCTTTATAAGCAATAGCAACATATCAAGTTAGTCATGGGGAAGAAGATGGTGAAAATTGCCACTGAGGCACTCATTTACTGTCAGATGAGCCACACTACTGTTACAAGTCTAATCATGATCACAGTTCTTAAATACAATAATAAGATTTCAGAAACAAAATTAATTCTGCTACTCATCTGCCTTCTCCTAGTCTACTTTGCTCCCAAAGTTTCACAACTTGAAAAGACTACTTGCTGAGGAAGTAGATTTCCAAAGCACCTAACTTTAGAAGCGCCAGTCTAAGCTATTTGGTGACTTGCTCTTAGCAACAACCTGCTTGTCAGCTAACAGGTTCCACATCAGAAAACAGACAAAATTTCTCAGTGGGCCCATTTTTATTCAGCTTTTGCTCAAACCAATTAACTGGTTTTCACCACAAACGAATCCTTGCTCACAGATGGTGGCTCTGTTCAACAAGGCATTTAAGCACGTGCTTAATTCACCAACCTCAACAGGGAATAAGCAAACACATGCGTAAAATCAGGACAAAACAGGTGCTTAAATCTCACAGTGAATTGCCCCTGAGTGCTGTCATCAGGGTGAGGTCCTTTGAGTTCTCCATACAACATAAGCTTGAACTTCTGTTTTTCTTGCAGAACTGAATACAACAAGAGCTGCCAGAATGCCTTCATAGTAATTATTCTACTCATTCAGTACCTCCTGACCTGTGTGTCCTGGCACATCTCACCTTTCCACCATGTCAAACATCTCCCTGTGGCTAAGGAGGGCAGGCCTGTACTAGAGACAGTACCAGCAGTTCATGAAAGACGAAAAACACAGGTTAACAAGCTCTCTGACTACACAATCTACAGCTACGAGCACACATCAGATGACCTGCGGACATGTGGGTGGGGATTTGCAGGTCTTGGGGGGAGAGTCCCCTCACGCATCCTCGTACGCAGGTTACCTCTTGCTTGTCATGGTTACACTTCTCGCACATGGCCGGCGAGGAGTAATGATGGAAGACGGAGCCCGATAGGTTATCGATGATCATTAACTCCCCGTCGAAGGAGTCCTTAATAATTAAAGAGACACTGTCCAGCCATAAGTTCTCCTAGGGGACAAGAAAGGGGGGAGGATGGGAGAGATCATTTTAAGAATGCCGA
>NW_010390087.1:0-8050 GCF_000710305.1 Buceros rhinoceros silvestris | reverse complement strand
CCGAGTTTTTTCCTTCAAGGTTTCATGTGAATTTGGGGCTGGGTTCTCAACTCTGACTCATCTGGAGCAGCACCTTGTTCTGCAGGTACCTGCATAGGGTCACTGGGGAAGCACTTGCTCCTTAGGGTGTGTAAAGGTGCCAGGTTCAAAGCAAAAAACCAACAACAACAACAACAAAAAAAAAAAGAAAGAAAAGAAAAAGAAACAGGGACTGTCTTCACTCACTGTCAGTGCACCACGGCACTGCTCACACCTTCCTTCCAGCTCTGCTGGAGTGCCTCGCTCTTGATCTGTCAGTTCCCCCACTCTCTTCTCCCGAGCTCCCCTCTCAAATCTGTGCCTAACACACCTTTAGTTGATCTACTCCATTCCTCCTCTGCTAGCCCTCAGCTTCCTACACCATGATTACAATCTGTCACAGCCTCATCCCCATACAATGCTACCAACTCAAGAGCCTACCACTAAAAGCAAACCTCTCACCCCGAGGTGGAAGAGTCTAACTGCTACTGCTAAGCCCTCAGTCATCTAGGCTGCCCAGCTTCTCTCCACAGCTACTTGCTGCAGTCTGGTTGGTAAGCTCTAAGGTGCACTCACCTGTGCTGGAGAGTAACATCTCACGCACAGACGTCCTTCAGGATCTGTTCTCCCACCACCTCCTCCTGTTCCTGCTCCTTTTCCCGGTCCTGAATTTGAGGAAGCTGACTTGCGGGAGCACAGCCCATGTGCAAATTCCAGCTCAATCTCAGCATCCATCTCTGCATCCTCCTGGGCCTCCTTGTTGCTGTCATCAAGATGTTTCATGAGCACAGCTACCACCACATTGATGAGAACAAACTGGGCTGTGAGCACAAAGCTGACAAAGTACAGTGGGGAGATGAACTGCAGATTGCTGAGGCAGCTCCGGTCATCATGGCTGCAGTCACGCAAGGTATCCTTGAGGTGACGTTGCATTTGAGAAGAAACAATGGAAGGAAGGAAAGACTAAAGTGAGATTGCAAGTTTGGCTGCTCTCCGTCAAAAAACACTGATGCCAATGGAAAGAACAAGGCAAATGCTTCTATCATCTCATACCCTCCGGGATCATGAGGTCCTCAAAGAATCTGGGACACCACCTGATCATATTCTCTCTGCTTCAGAGCAAATACATCCGAAGATGTACAGAGCAAAGTACTTCCAGACCATTACATGTTGCTTCCACTGTACCCCATACATGTGAGCACTAACAAAAATCAGCAGTCTGGTACTGCCTTTTCCCATCCAGATTCGAAAGCATCACGTCTTCAAAGAATTTTCCTCTCCCCTCACCCTTTGAGGGGAGTATTTATACTGGATTGCCCTGGCAGCTCTGCAGAAGGATGTCATGTCCAATGCACCTACATTCAGCTTTGGTAACAGGCCTTATGACAGTGAATATTCCCTCTCATCCTGGACAGTTTCCTTGTTCCTCCCAAGGACAATTTGCACTTTTCTCAGCCAGGTGTCTTTGGACTAGATAAGCCCAAGGTCTGAGTTACCATGGTAGGGAAGGAGAGTCTGGCCCAAGCAAGGACCTTATCTAGCAACCCAGCTCCTGTGCTCCTTCCATTTTCTAGCCCAAGCACTGCTGAACAGCGTACACATCAGAATTTCTTCTTCCCCGCAACAAGGACATCCACATCCCTGAGGTCCAGTTACCTTCATGATGCCGTTCCAGTTGTCTCCCGTGGACACCTGGAAGAGTGTGAGGAAGGCCATTCCAAAGTTCTCAAAGGTGGCATGACGACTCATGCCCTCGCAGGGATTCTCCTCATTGCATACTGAAAGGAAGAGGATCACGGCTATCAGCGGAGGACACACTGCCAGCCCTGAGATCAACAGCAGGAACTGCGGAAGGGAACTTCAGGCTTCTCACAACGTGGAGACCTCAGTTAATGGCATCAGCACCCTGTCCAACAGTTGGCTATTGCCCAGCAATACGGAAAAAACCCTGATGGCCCAGTTGTGGGATACTAGGCAGTGTAACGGTTGCTCAGGGGTATTCTCCCAACATGCCATCGCGCTGCCTTTCTTCTTGATCAATATTCCATGGCAAGAGACGTAAATAAACTTTCCCTGAGTTTTTCTTGTAATCTTGAAGGTAATATCAAGATGGCAGTGCAGAAAAAGTAAGAGTTTAATAATGAAAGAGAAAACAGATGCTGCTTTTTGTTAGGCTGTTAGGACAACAATGATCTAGAGGGAAATTCCTCATATCAGTTATGCACAAGGGAGAATAAATTCAGTCCCTTTATTGAATGAGTACTGATTTTGAGAAACCTCAGCTTCCCAATAGATCTGTAGCTCACACTGGAGCATGGTCTGCTTGAGACTTACCCAGTTTGCCAAAGAGCTCCACTCCTAGAGCGGCGTAGATGAAAAAGAGAAGCATGAAGAGGAGTCCGAGGTTTCCCACCTGAAAGCAAATGGCATGGTCAGCCTATCACAAAGCCTATTTCATCTGTACAGGCGAGTGTTTTTTCTGACTTTCAAAGCCTGAAGACAACAGCAGCAAATCCCCAGTGTACAAATGCAACAAAACAATTGCTCAACACCCAAAAAAACCACCAGTGATGGCACCAGTTGCAACCGGCTCTGAAGGATGATCTTTTCCCAGTTGCCTCCACTGCAGCACAAGCTCTGGCTAGGGCTGACTGAAGTGTGCAGTTTCAGGGCCGGGTGAAGACAACCACACTGGAGCAGGGGTACAGAAGGTGAAGCCAGTTTGTCTGCGTGAAGGACAAGCCATGGATTACAGCATACAGACAGTCCTGCAGTGCTACACGATCCATCAAACTGCCTAAGTCCCTTGAAGTTAGACTCATGTGAAGAGTACAATAGCAGTGCTCCAGAGAGGCAGAGACACAAGTACACCAGCTCATGACATGAATCAGGCAGAGCATGGAGGGGCAAAGCACCAGCTGCATGTGGAGGTTACAGCAGAGCTTGTGGAAAGAGTAGGCAGGTTGAAAAGAATAAGGGTGAAGATGCACTTTTGAAATTTTTTGGTGACGAGGAAAAGAGAGAAGAGTAGACTATGAAGGAGTCAGGAGAGGAAGCAGACCTTCCTTTGCATCTCATGAATAATAGGTCAAAGCCTGATTTCTCTAGCAGTTGCTGTTTGGAAACCCCCAGTGTGAGGACTGATGCTTCTTGGTGCACAAAGGCAGCAATGCCACCAGCAATACGGACACTGTCCCCAAGCCCTCAGACTCGCAAATTACTGCTTGCCTCTGAATTTCCTGTCTCCCAGCATGTGGGGCAGCTGGGTTATAAGTGAGGAGAAGGGGAGGGGTTTGGAAGAGGTAGGGTGAACAGTAACAGAAAATACCAGTAATGGTTAGCTCATTCTTGGTGAAGCAATAGAAAGCAGGGGAAAATCAAGGACCTAACTGGTATATGGGAGTTTTTGAGAAACTGAATATGTTTCACTGAATATGAAAGTGTGTGGTCTGAATGCATGTGGTCACTGGGCTTTTGTTAGGTTCATCCACTTCAGGAGTCTAATTTAGTCATTGCAAGTGCTGTGCCATCCAAATTCAGGAGAGAAATAAATTATTCAGCCCACCCACTCCCCAGGGCTGCCAGATCTTGGCTTCCTATGTAGTCAGTAGAAGGAATTATTTCTGATGACTAAATTGGACACTGTACTAAATGATGTGAACACACACCTCTGGGTCCGTGTTTACAGGGCATTAAGAAGTTAATAAAACTTACCTAAGGGCTACATTTACAAAGGGCTCTTTAAAATTAAAGATGTATTCACTATAAATAATTGTTGCAGCATAACAAAGACAGGAAGGGAATTGAAACAGGACAACTGGAGACGCCTTATATGCCATTAGCAAGCCAAAATCCCTGATGTGAGAAAGGTTTAGAGGAGTAAAAAACACAAGGGAAGGGACAGCTTATTTTAAACTGTTTCTTTTGGCAAAGCCAATAAATCTTGGAGAATAATATTACGGATAATTCAATTGTCCCCTGAAGATCCAGTGTATAAAATATGAAGACTAAATTCAATCTTTTAACAGTGAAACTGAAGGATTTTAGCCCCTCTTTAAGTGCAGATTTTTACTTAACTTTCAATATGGAGTAGTTTTTGATCCCTCTGCTATATAATTTCATTAAACAAAGCCAACCCGTTACAGAAGAAAGCAAAAACCAGTCAATAGGAAGTGGATTGATCATGGGCTTTGATGGTGGAAGGATTAAGCACTGCTTGTTACTACCTTCCAGCGAATATTAGAGACCAGACATTTAGACATCTGCTTGGGAGGGTTTTGTGGCAGATATTAGTGACCTCTAAAAGACCTGACCTACCATCTTGGTTAGCAAAGGAGTTGTAGGTGAACGGGAGACATAAAAGCCAGAATTTATAAAGTATGGAAGAATATACTTGTGGTTTGTGGCTAGGACCAGAGCAGGGCTCAGAGGCTTGAACTAGGGTCACAAATGTGCTTTCTGCCGTCCTGAGCAAAACACCTCACTGCCTGATGACTCAGTTTCTCCATCTACACGACAAGGATATGAACATTTCCTGCTCTCTCATTTATCATCTGTATTTTGGAGATAGAAGTTGAGTCTCACCATTTAAAGTGCAAATGTACTGCAGTCCTCTTAGCAAGGGCTTCTTGACACTACTTTGGCCAGCTCTTAATACTTGTGTGCATTTACCTGGAGAATAAACAAGCCACAGACATGGAGATGCTGGATCTGGAGATGTGCTCATTTCCAGATCCTTGCCTGAGAAAAATCAGCTATTGTGGCTCCTGGAACAGAAGAGCAAGGTGCAAAGAAGCTGCACCGAGCCAGCCTAATAAACCAGAGCCAGAACTAATAAACATTACTGGCCCAAAGCTGCCTGCTATAAGAACACCCTTAATCTCCTGTTCCTTCCATTGTCCAGTGTATCTCAGCCCCAGACTATCCTGGATGATGATATTATTATATATCCTACATATATGACTATTATTAGACAGAACCAGAAATCATTACTGTTTAATAAAAAGCATGGGAGATCAGACAGAGCCCAGGATACATAAAAGGTCACAGTGTTTCCCCCTTGCTTTTATGCCATGAGATTCCTCTAATTCAGATTGACATTTCTTGTTACCAGCGTCAGAAGTAAACCCCTTGGGTAACTACTCATGCTGTTTTCAGATTGCTTCTCAGCTCTGCGTCAGTCACCGAGGGTGGCACATTAACTGATAAATCAACTGACAAATGCCCATGCATTTTGATATCATGCAACACAGCTGTCTGCCCAAGACCTCCCAGGGGAATGGCCTGATGTATGATCAGTAGAGCCACTTGGTGCCATTACTCCTGGCTTAACAATTCTCTCTCAAGGATCCAAATGGAAGTGGACCAGCCTCCCTGGCTGTTCATCCATCATGGAGGATCCTCACAGTGGGCTTGAAGCCTGTGTAAAGCACCATGTCAGCATCTCATTCGGGAACAGCTGCCACTCACAGCTCGTGAAATCCTTCTGCCTAGCTGTCTTGCAGTAGACACTTAACTGCCGGCTGCGTGAGCCACAACTGAGCGTGTCACTGCTGCTCGTACATGAGAGGCTCAGAAAAATAAAGATCCGGAAGGGGAAAGGAAGAAAAGAAAGTAGGAAGGCAGGAGCAGAGGCTATGAAAAGGAGTGATAAGAGCATGAATAAAAGCGGGGGGAGCGGGGGGAGTGCGCATGGAGGGAAGGGTGAGAGGAGCAGAGATGCAAAGATCTCCTTTTCTTGTGAAATGGCTGCCAGTCACTTCCCTTCTTATGGAGAACGGAAATAGGAGCTGGGGACTATCTGGAAGCAGTTAGACACTAGCTAGATGGAAAGGAAATAGATGTGCCTTTATCCAGGAATCAAGCCTTATTTAATTCACCCACTGGAGAGCAGAGATGTGAGGTGAGCTGTACCCCTGAGACTGACACACTAACCTGGACAACATCTGTCTGAGGAGAGCTGTGTACCCATGAATGACATGAAAACTTGGACATCACCTTCAGGAAGTTGCCTGCACAACACAGTAGCCACCGCCTCTGAGACTCCACAAGAATTAACTCTTTGGAAAAAGGGTGCAGAAAAGGAGAGTATTTGGGGGAGCTGGTCTCTTTTTTACCTGTGGTAGGGCTTGAACAACTGTATCCAGAAGTGCTCGCATTCCTGTGGCCATCTTCAGTAGCTTCAGGACTGCCACAACAAGCACAAGAGAAGTGTCACTCAGACTGAGCTCAGGTCCATCCTTTGTGTGACTTAAAGGCAAAAGACAGATGTCCTATCTTCCCTTGACCTAGAAAAACTGGATTGTTCCTCTCAGCCCCCTTCTCACTTTTTCAACTTCTTTTGACTGTATAACCCCAGTGGTTCCTTCTCCATCAGTCCAATCTCCTTCATATTAAACAATCTGTTTCTGCCACCCATGCTTATTTGGCTGCTTCTGCTTCACCCAGTCTGGCCAAGAGCCCTCTTTCTCCCAGTAATGTGTATCACAGTCCTTCCTCTGCTCTCTTGTTTCATTCCATCACTTTCTCTTCCTCCGGACACCATCTGTCAAGGCAACTTAGCACACCTTGGCCACCACCAGGAAGATTCAGCCCTCTCCTTGTGCAAAATCCAACATGCTTGGTGGCCCCTTCCCCAAACACCACAGCCATATTTGCCTCATAAAGAATAACAGGGAAAGTTCGGGTTTTGCGTTATCTGCTCGCCCTTCTGGTCCTTCACCGCCTGTTAAAACCACTGTATCTAAACACCCAGCTAAAGCAAGCCAAAAAGCCCTAGCCTCTAGGCTATCCTTCTTCATATCCCCTGCCTCCCTTCCAGGGCTAGGGACAGAGTCAGACCATGACTCTATGGCCACTGCTCAATGAGTCATGGCACCAAGTCCCACTCCACAGCAACCTACACCCCTGCTTCTGGTCTCTTACCCCGGGCAATACGCAGCACCCTCATGATCCGGATGATAGTGGGGTTAATTGGGAGAGCAGCATTGATTTCAATCTCTTCCAATGTGATGCCCATGACAGAGAGCAGAACAATGGCCAGATCTAGCTGGTTCCACCTTAAGAAAAAAAAATATAAGAGAATAAAGGATGATGGAGTTTTTCCATTTCACTGAAAAATAAAGTCAATTGTCTCCACTTCAACCTAAATATTTTTTTATGTATGAGTTCAAGGCCCCACTCTGAGTCAGCCTTTATGGGCTTTTACAGACAAACAGAGATTCACTCTGCACACACCCTGAGCAGCCAGAGGCAAGCCAGCCTGATCTGAAAGCATGGAGCTGTGTTACTATGGTGCTATGCTTTGACTAATGGGCTCAGCTTTTTACAGCCTTACTACCTCGAATCAGCTTCGTTATACACGTTCTGCTTCAGCATGCTCCCAGTTTGCCTCAAGGGCAGGAAAATAATGGCTCTCTCTAACCCCACCTCCTTTGCTTTCTAGCCTCACCAGCAGATGCCAACCAAGAGGCAATTTTCAGACAACTACTTACTTGCTATTGCCTAGGCATTACGGCTAACGTGGGCTAAGGCTAGGTCCATGCTGTGCAGAACTGTGAGGCAGTCAGGGCACTCTTCTATCACCTCACACTCCAGATAGGGATCCATCCTCAAAAGCTCTGCCCCAAACCCAGCTGTCCCCCAGCCACGGTTGACATAACCCTTTGCTCACCTGTCTTTGAAGAATCGCCGCAGTCCAAATGCCACCAGCTTGAGGACTGCCTCCAACACAAAGACAGTGGTGAACAGGTAGTTGCAGTACTTGAGGGCGGTCTCCAGGGACTGCCAGCAGAAAAAGAGGGTAAAGAATTAAGGCAACATCAAACACATAACGTGTGGGGGGACTCTCCTGAGTGCCAGGAATTCACTGGGAGTTGGGGAAGCTGCCTCGTGCTTCCTACCTACTTAAATCTATGGAGAATGCCTACTAAGGGCAATCACCAGCTCCTTTCTCTTGTACAGCTCAGCATAACAGGGAAGAGGAGGTTATTGAAAGGAGAATCCACTGTCCTGGTTTGGGCTAAACTTCCTG
>NW_010390086.1:14832-15092 GCF_000710305.1 Buceros rhinoceros silvestris | reverse complement strand
TGTCCGGAGCCGTGTCGGACCCCTGGACGATGGATGGCACCTTCCGGGCAGTGCAGCAGACAGGTCACCTGCTTCACTATCTGAGACTCAGCCACCACGTGACAGTTCTGAATTACTTGATTTACACCTTCGGCGAGTTGGAGTGTGTCTCCGACAGCGACGTTGGCATCACGGGTGTTGTTTTTGACGGTGTGGAAGTCGGAGTGTTTGAACCTCCTGTGAAGGGAGGTGCAAGGCTCAGGCACAGCGTTATTTACATC
>NW_010390086.1:14306-14632 GCF_000710305.1 Buceros rhinoceros silvestris | reverse complement strand
CGCGGAGCCGGCCGGAGGATGGAGGACAAGAAGGAGGAGGGCAAGGCGGAGATCCAGGAGCATGGGCCTGAGCACTGGTTCAAGTGGGAGTGGCAGTGCCTGGCTGAGGCCGAGCAGGAGGCGGCGTTGGCCCCGGCGCTGCAGGACGAGGCAGCTGCTGTGGGTTGCAGACCACTAAGTGCAGCTCTGGCCTTGCCCCGCAAAGCATTTTGAGAAATACTTTCTCAAACTTTGATTTTTCCCCCCTTTTTTTCAGGTGATATTTGCCAAACATAAACAAATGCTGAGCAGGGAGGTCAGTGTTCCTGTGGCAGTCTTTACTTGCT
>NW_010390086.1:8915-14172 GCF_000710305.1 Buceros rhinoceros silvestris | reverse complement strand
CGTGGGGCGGTCTTAACTGGCTGCAAGCCTCAAGCTTTGACTCTCAATTAGAGACAAAGGCCTCATTTTTCAAATGATGTGAAGTAAAGCCGGACACCTACATCTACACCTGAATATGTAAAAGTGGGAGGGAGTTTTCAACAGCGGTGAGCACCAGCAGAGCCATGCATCGGAATGTAAAGCAGGGACTTAGGTGTTGCCTTTTAGGCACATAGACAAATGGCTAATTTAAATTAGAAAACAAAACAGAATAAAAAGGTCTTCTAGGGAGTTAGGATGATGCTAGACAAGTCTTTCAGCCAAAATGTAATTCAGCTTTGGAATTCTGTCTTTACTGCCTTTTAGTAATTTATATTTTATAAAATTCCTGCAGGACTCCCATTCTTGGCAGCCCCGGCCGCCCCGTGCCTGGGTCTGTGATGTCCGGAGGTAGAGCAGCGACTCTTTCACGGGCACACCCTTGCTGTGGGGAAGGAGCTTGCGTGCCCTTGTGAGGTTGAGAGCTGTGCTGGTGGTGGCATGTGCCTCCGGTGGGGTCTCCCAGGCCAGACAGGTCTCAGCTGAAGGGTCAGACACAGCGTGTCCACGGGCAGGATGGGCTCACTAGCCTTCGGGCACCATCCTAGGAGAAGGACAACTCTGACCCCAAATCCGGGCAGACGGAGCTCGTTTAGCCCTGTAAGGCTCCATCTCAGAGAAGGACACTCTAACCAAACCTACGACCGGAGGACTTCGCTGTCACTGTCCAAGCTCGCCAGGCCCTGGCAGATGAACCTCAGGTGTAAAGGGTGGAGCCAGTTCCGCGCACGCTGCGCCTCACCTAAAAAACCCACCGCGCAGCCCGGAAGGGTGCACTCATCGCTTGCAGTGAGCGTGGGAAAAGCCCTTCCCAGATCTTCGTTCGCGAAGCCAAGCCATGATGGTGATATTATAAAAGCACAGGATTAAATGTATTTCAATGGAAAGTATTATAGCATCCATACAAACGTGTTGGAAAAAATACTGTGTGCAGCAGCAGAATCCAGGTTGTGTGTGTGAGTGAACTTCAAAGCTGGCTACTTATTTGGCTAAAGAATGTGACATCATCTGTGTTTAAAGCCTCAGTCGTAAGACCTCCTTGCAGAAAATGCTGAGCTTACTAAAAATGATCTGCTGTGTGGTTTGCACTAACGTTTGTAATTAATAGTATAAGTGTTTATTCAAAGAAGAGAATGGCTTCGCTGAATCACTGCTTCCTAAAAACATCAGGAAGGCTCCCCTTGAATAGTGGAGCTTAGAGCAAGGTTGATGGTATTTCAATATTTTTCTAAACCTGTTAATATTGTTTCAGAGTTTGGTCATTTAAAATATGTTCATGTGTCAGTTGATACCTTTTCATCTGTAATTCTTGCTACCGCCCATACAGGAGAAACTGCTAAGGATGTCATTCGTCACTGGCAGCGAGCATTTTCTGTGGCTGGTGTCCCTCACAGTGTTAAGATCCATAACGGGCCAGCCTACACAGCAGGTAAAGTCGCAACTTTCCTACAGCAGCGGGGCATCACACACGTTACCGGTATCCCACATTCCCCCACCGGGCAAGGCATAGTCGAACAAGCATTTTCTGTGACTGGGGTCCCTCACAGTATTAAGACCGATAATGGGCCAGCCTACGTGTCACGTAAAGTCGCAACTTTGCTACAGCAGTGGTGCATCACACACGTTACCGGTATTCTGAATTCTCCCACCGGGCAAGGCATAGTTGAACATGCCCATCGAACTCTGAAACAGGTGCTTGAAAGACAAAAAGGGGGAATGGTGGGTGAAGGGCCAGAAGCATGCTTGAATAAGGCTACGTATGTACTAAATTTTCTGCACATTTCGGAAGATTCACAGCAACCTCCCATACTGCATCATTTTGGATCATTAATTTCCAGGTCGGGTGTAGGTCCTGGCATTAAGGTTAAAATTAAAGATCTGCAAAATGGCCAGTGGTCACCACCATGTGAATTACTAACCTGGGACAAAGGGTAGGCTTAATGCCAGCCCGCGCTGGGTTCCTGCTTGGTGCGTGCGTCCTTATTTGGAACCTGCCTCTACCCAGCCAAACGATAGCATGGGATTGGCTTAATAAGTTGTTTCACAGATGGGGTGTTACCGGCTGGCTAAAAGGATTGTTAAAAACTGGATTGATAGTTCTGCTAATAATTTCTGCCTCCCATGTATTCTTGGACTTCTGCAAAGGGCTCTGCAGAAGTCCCTGGATATGTCTTTTTAGCAGAAAAACAGAAAGGGGGAATTGTGGGTGGACTCGGGGCAGGGTGGGGTGCATGTGAGTCTCGTGGGCAGGAGGTGTGTGGTCCAGGCAGAAGAAAGGTGGGGTCAGTGGATGGATTGGAGGGTCGTCGCATCTCTGGGCAGAAGAGTGAACTTGAAACCAACCAGAAGAGGGCACGTGGAATAAACACGGGACTAGAGACTGTATAAAAACAGGTTGTTTACTAAGAATAAAGGTTTTTTGTTCTGCACCACTAAGTGTGTCACATCGTCCGCTCCAACATATGCGACAAAGATGTACCATTAAAACTGGAAAATTTTTAAGACGAAAGTTCAAATCTTGTGGCTCTATCTCACACTTCAGTGTTTAATCAGGAAAGACAGGTTCATTCTCAAAGAAAACTCTTAGAGAATCAGGCCCATCATTCAGTGTGCACATGCTTTCATATATTTAATAGATTTACGGCAGGAAAAATCCAGTTCTAAACAGAAAAGACATGTCTTGCTCTCTGCTTGCACAATATTCTTCATTTAGTGTACAGCACTAGAAGATGCTTGCTCTCAAACTTTGCTTTTAAGACATGGTTCTCATAATGAAATAAAGTCCTCTGAAAATGAAGTTTATTATCCAATTCATATTATGGATTTTACCTTTAGATATTAAATATTTCAGAACAGAGAAGAGCATACATGGCACATTTTGACTAAAAAATGTCCTCATCTCCTGTATCTTTTTATTGTAGTGTCACTTAAATTGCTACTGTAGCATTTTAATACAGGTTTCTTGACTACAACATACTTACTCTATTTCCCACCTTGCAAAATACAGTTCTCTAAAGGCCCTGATTAAATGGAAATATTTTTTAGTCGAGCTACATTTTTTGAGAAATCAGACCAAAGCTCTCTGGTTATCCATTGCAAACAGGAAAAGGTGGTTTAAAGAGCTCTACACAATTTCTATATGAAAATATATGGAAATGACAGAAAAAAAAAAAAGGAAAAAGAACTGCTCACATGACTGGTCGTAACTGTGCTTATTGAAATGAGAGTCGAATAGACAAATCCGTCACCACAGCTAGAAGAAACTACTTCAAGAGGAGTCCTTCCCCAGTCAGATCTGGGACAGTATATGCCTTAGATATTTATTATCTTAAAGAACTTGTTCAGAGATCCAAATGCACTCATGCTTATCCTTAAAAAAATCAAACATGAAGTCCAAGCCCACCACTCATCCAGTCCCTTTACTGTCACCGAGAAAGGATTAGAATAGTCTCATTATCACAGCCATGACACGTGCAGCCCAGTTTTGAATCTACATTACTCGTTCTATTTAAAGTACCACAGTCACTGCCTGGAATGCCAATGCCAAGCAGCCCCTTCCAGTAAAGATAAACTGGGAAGCACAATGAATTTGTATTTGTAAGGGTAAATAGACTTGAAAACTTTGCTGTGAGGTCTGTTTTACAACTCAGTCATTCTGGGACAGCTCTTATCCACCAAACTTTCAGACTGCTGGTCCGAAGGAAGAAAAAAAAAAAGCCTTAAACACTTATTTTTAATAAACATATTTACAATAGAATTTCTCTCAACATCTATCACTGGAGCTTCGAATGTGTTATATTATGATTTCACCAATTATATACTGAGTAAAACTGTAACACAATAATTCACTATGTAACAAAAGAAACTACACGCTTGAAAAACTGCAAGGAAAAAGAACAATCACAAGCTGAAATCTGTTCAGAAAAAGGAGGGTCTTCAGTAAAATTTGCCCTCTACTACTTGCTAACAAGTTTTTCTGTCACTAGGCTAAACTTGCTCTGCTGATATCTTCTTTTAAACAATTACACACAGGAAAGTATCAAATTTGTTCATGTTAACAGAGTGCTCTTCCACCAAAACCTCTCGCAGTTCTTGAAGGTGCCTATCCTCTCTAGCTCTGTCACCACCACAGGCTGCAAGCCTATGCATAGAGCAGCTCCACATCTTGCACAGACCAAAATCTCTTGACTGAGATGACAACTCAAACGCACAAGGTTATGCCCTTTTGGCTCAAGTTGTTAAAAAATACCTCTGAGACTCTCATTCACAGCTTTAAACCTCAGTTTAGTTATCTTTCTAATTACATGATCTAACACGAACCGTTTTGGAATCCACTGAGCAGTTCAGTATATTGATGCAAGATAAACTTTTTTCCCCACAGCCATTCTCACTCAAAAAGATGGAGCAGGGTTACAGGGAGAGGCAATGTGGGAACAGCTGTAGTGTTCACGTGTCGTCTGGCACACCTCTCGTAATGGGTGCCATTTTAATTTCTCTGGTGACTGAAATATTTGTGAGGATGCTGAATATAAAGTATGTTTTCACATTCCTGTCCTGGTTTGAGTTAGGACAGAACTAATTCTGCTCAGTGATTTTACTTTTCAGCTCAGTCTCTTCTAAGTGACTGCACTTGCTGAAGTCAACGATGCTATTTTTGCAGACAGGGTCTGCTTCTAGAAGTGACAGCGAAGACCAAGGTCACTGCTCAATCCTGTGTACCACGGTGGGGGTGCAGTAAGTGAGAGGCCACACCTGTGGGGAGGAGCAGACAGGACAGGTGACCCTACACTGACCAACAAGGTGTTCCATCCCATAGATGTCATCTTCACTATAAAGCTGAGGGATCACAAGGGCTCTCTTGCCCTCCTCTTCATTGGCCAGTGTCTGAAGAATCTGTTCTGCCTTCAATCCCAACCCATCCATTCCTGCACCCAGTTCCCATCTGCTGCTGAGTCCAGCCTGGGCCTTCCCCAGTGTCTGCCCCCAGCATCAGTGGTGACGGTGACGTGGTTGCCATTGGGCGGGTTGGATTTAGTATTGGTATTGTATATATATTGCATTTTATTATTATTATTCTCATTACAGCAGTTTTGGTTTTCTTTTCCAATCCGTAAGTCTCTCTCCCTTACTCCTGTTCTCTTTCCCCTCTTTGGGAAGGAGAGGAAGGGGCAGGGTGGTA
>NW_010390086.1:6632-8839 GCF_000710305.1 Buceros rhinoceros silvestris | reverse complement strand
TGTCTAGTGGCTGGCCCAGCTTTAACCCTTGACAACTGCTCATCTGTACATGCTTTACTAATTATTCATACTTGCCTCTGAAGGTGACTGTGTTGTAGAATCCTGTTCTGAACAGAACTGTTAAACCAGTACTTTCTGGTTCTGAATTTCTCTTGTCACTAATTCAGAACACAGCCTGCTAGCTGACAATAACTGTTAACTGCTGACCTAGACGATTCAACCCGGTCAGTGAAAGAACCCAAGATTTTTCATTCGGCCTTAAAAAGATTCTAGGCCAAAATGCTTTCCCCTATGTGTGTGACCTGTAAGAGATGGCAATCTCATGGTTTCCAAACTATGCTACATTAGTTACTTTTTGTACGCACAAGGATTTAGTGAAGCCAGAGCAAATTACGAATATGAAAAATGGCTCAGAGCTGCGGGTGCCTGTTGATATTCAGTGGCAATAAGAACATGAGCAAAGGAAGCCAAAGCATGATTTGTAGTTAAACCATACAGAGTAAATGTTTGCCCAGCATCTGAAGATTGGGTGTAAGACACTGAATCTGGCAGAGATACACCACATTCAGTGCTCTGAACCGTCACCAGGGTATATAAACTTTGGACAGTTTGCAAGTTGTGTTAAACATCAAAGCCAGAAAAGTCCAGTTTCCTCATTTAACACCAATTCACAAGACTAGGGAAATCCTGACACCAAGACAGTCTGCACGTGGCAGAAGTGGAGTACCTAGCACATTCAAACTGTGGGTCACATGATACATCGGTTATTTTGGGATCTACAAACTGAAACAGCAAACAGCTACCATCTTCCATAGCCATAGCACAGGCGTAATTTAAAAGACTTGCTGGCTCGCCTGACAAACCGAACAAAAGCTGTCAGTGTGGACAAAAAGAAACATTATTTCACAACCTTTCTTGCCGCATTTCTCAACTGGTTAAAAACTAAAATTCAACTAACCACTAAAAACGTATTATCAGCAACCCATCGTTTATAATATGATAATCATGGAAGGGAAAAAAAAGGCCACGTAAAAAGGTTTAACTTAACAGGCTACGTATAGCTTCCAAAAACTAACCCTGCAATCTCCGGAAGGCTGTTCTAGGCAGACAGAAACAGAAGATCAGCGATGCCAAAGAGTCACTTGGTGCTGTTCTGGCTGGGAAAAGAGGCAATACTGCCACTACGTCACCTTTAACCTCTCAGCCAAAGGGCTAGTCCACAGCCTGTCCCCACACTGACACTAACTCAACTACCACAGGTTGTTTTAACTCATTCAGTGCTCTCGTCCACCTGGGTAATTCTGTATCTACAGTCTCTCATATTGAAGGACATGTCTGACATGGGTAAGACACTAGCAGATAAAACTGATGGTGTGAGTTTTCTTCTGATATTTCAACAGTTAAGAACTACCCGAAGTGAAACTAAAGTCTGGCCATATTTTAAACCACTTGTTCTTAGGAGAAAAAAAAATCGTCAGGTGATGCCAGCGTATGAGATAATATTAGCACTGGGAAACATCAAAGAATTTGTTTACAGTGATATGGTTATTTCACTAACAGTACAGTATGGTTCACAGTACAAACTGACAGCTATTTTCTACATTAATCTCACACAAAACATTTCCAAAACTCTGTAATGCTTGTCTTCAAAAACCTCCTCAGGAGTGGAATGTCAAAGCACATCAGCAAAGCACACAACAGCGTAAGAACACAAGCTGAGCTAATGGATACAATTCGGAGAATCTTTAACCGAACAGGATAAATCTGCAGCGCCAGCTGACGGAATATTAAGCACAACAAGTCTGCAAAATGTGACTCTGTAATGGAAATGAAAGTACCTGAACTCATGACATACGCTCAGCGCCAATTCACAGGAGAGACTGGAACTGACAAAATGAACACTGCTGCTCCCTTCAGGGCCGCTGAAATTCTAAGCGTATCGGGGTTCACTTCATTTTCCCTGTGAATGACATATATTCTCTGTTCTTCTCTTCTGAGGAAAATTGATGATCTATCCTTGTGATGGTTTAGCAACTTTCTTGTTTCAGACGTAGTTGGCTTTAAACTGACCAATAATATTTGTATTCCAAGCCATGTGACGTTCTTGCAGCATTCAATTGGTTAAAAGTTTCCGCGGGCTTTTGATTTTCGTGCCACTTTCCCTTTAAAAGAAAAGTGCGCCCGCGCTAGTTGGTCTCAGTTCGAGC
>NW_010390086.1:6154-6371 GCF_000710305.1 Buceros rhinoceros silvestris | reverse complement strand
CAAGGCCGCCACTGCCTCCACTCTGGCTGCACCAGCCACCCTGGGGCCCACCGAGCCGTGCTTCCCCGGAGCTGTCACCTGCTCGCTGCCTGCCCCACGCTGCTGTGTTCGCTGCTGCTGCGCCAGGGGACAGCCGCTTGGGGCCGCTTGCTCTCGCCGCCACTCACCGGAGAACAGCTGCCACGCCACAGGGGAAAAGCCAACAGCTGCTCCGCGG
>NW_010390086.1:0-5958 GCF_000710305.1 Buceros rhinoceros silvestris | reverse complement strand
GCTTCGCCGCCCGGAGCCCGCCGCTCCAGACCCAGCTGCCGCTCCGGGAACTGGGCGCCGGGCAAGTCCGGCAAGTGACTTCCCTGACTACTGCTTTCCGTCACCGAGATTTGCATTCTGCTTTGCCTCAACTTCACGATAAGACTAGTGGGATTTGTGCAAATTCTACTTTTACGTGCGGTCCCTGGGAATATTGTAATTGCCGGTTTTCCTTTGTTCTGGTCACGTGGGAGACTGCATGGTTTTCTGCCACCTTTGAACTGCCACAGCTCGGGTTCGCTTTGCTATCGACCGTGGGTTAACCCTCGCCTTTCCATCCCATACAAAACCCTTAATACCTCACAGGTTTCCCTTTGTATTTAATCCATGTCTGCTTATTGTGTTATTAAATTTTGTTTCAGTTTCCCAAAACATTTAGAGGTCTCAAATTCTTTTCTCCCTTCCCCTATTTCTGTTGGGATAGAGGAAGGGTATTATCGACACCGGACCTTGGCTCACCTCGGCCAAACCGTTGACAATCCTACAGTGGGAACACCTCTGAACTTAAATGGAACTATGTCAGTTTATGTAAGTGGAATTGTTGATCTCTATCAAGGAATACAGTATTTCAACTCAGTGGCACAAAACACCTGAAACAACATTACTGGGATCAGAGGGTCATGATGGAGAAATATATTGGTCTCTCAAGAACTTTAATACACCAATGTCAAGCTAAACAATACCAATAAAGTTGTGTGTTAACTGTAGGACGCTGAGATGTCCACTATTTCCTGCCTCTTTTCTAGTGCACCATAACAAGAGCATAGACTATTCTTTGATCAGTGTGGGCTCAGAATTGTTTGTGCTCAGAAGTGGTGGACTTGGCGGTCTTTGGTTTACAGTTGGACTCGATGATCTTAGGGGTCTTTCCCAACCTAAATGATTCTATGGTTCCATGATTACTTTAGTTGTGAGCCACAATAAAAACCACCATCACAACACACTGATTTGAAAGAACTCTGCACTCCCTAAGAATCAACCATGAAATTGTGATTAAATCGGCAAAGGAGAACCTATGGTAATCTCGGGAAGCAGAGCAAGCCAGCAGTTGACTTGCTGACTACATGTCACAGGGAACACAAAAAGACTGCAATTTTCTTCAGGCTCAAAGACATCAAATGACTAATTTCAAGAAAAAAATCAAAACTAACGGATTGCCCAATTTACTAATTCAAGAATATACTTATATTCTCCTCTATATCTGAATATACAGAACACATATATTATAATGCATTCACCGAAGACCTACTAGGACTCTTCAAAACTACCCTCAATCATCACTCCTGCTCGCATACTCCCCACCCTCACACACCATCCTAACATTAAGATACAAAGCCTTCTCACATAAACTAGATAGGATAAAGCACTTCCCAGTTAACAATGCCCTGGTCCAGCCGCCACATCATTAGGCCACATCCCAACATCATTCAGCATGAAACTTGTCTTCACTCATCAGAAAAGACCAAGATAAGCATTCAGGATTTCAGCTGAAAGACATTATCAGGCTCATCTATTCAGAAAACTTTGCCTTCAAAGCTAATGATTTCCTGTGATAATGCACTCAGGTATAGGCATGAATGTGGTCATAAACCGGGGCAAATATCTTCATAAGCCGCTTCTAAGATTTTAATTACTTGTATCCTCAAGCCTGTAAGTGATGTCTTCATGCCTGCCGTTGAAAACTGGACTTTGCCCTTGCTGCTATCATAAATTCAAAAACTATCACAGCCCTTTCAAATTGCTTTTGAAATATCCCTGTACAGCATCATTTTTTTAGACATCACAGGCGGTATCAAAAATATCACAGGCAATATAAAAAATGATAGCTTGCAAAGCACAGCAGAACAGCTACAGATCAATTGCTTGCCTACAGGCAAAAAGCATTCGTTTAAAACACAAAGAAACACCCACTCCAACATCAGCATATTTCTGTTGATTTTATGGAACATGAGAATTCCTCTCCCTCCACCCTCATCTAAACCATCCACTCCCACAGGCTTAATTTCCTTCTAATATTGCAGAGGGGTATCAGCTACCGTTTCTCTCAGTGGTTAAAGTGGCATGTATCTAATTAAACTCAGAAAACTGTTCTAAATTCTTTTTACCTTTGGTGATTTCTGTTTCTATCACAAACTTGAAGATCAACTCACAGAATCACAGAATTACAGAATGTTAGGGGTTGGAAGCGATCGCTGGACATCATCTAGTCCAACTCCCCCTCTAAAGCGGTTGATCAGGTTGCGTGGGATCCTGTCCAGGAGGGTTTTCAAGGTCTCCAGAGAAGGAGACTCCACAACCTCTCTGGGCAGCCTGTTGCAGTGCTCCGTCACTCTCAAAGTAGAGAAGTTTCTGCCTACTTTCAGATGGAACTTCCTGTGTTCCTGTTTGCGTCTCTTGTCCCTTGCCCTGTCACTGGGCACCACTGAAAAGAGTCCGGCCCCATCGTCTTGACACCTGTCCTTGAGATATTCATAAGTATTTCCTTGAGATATTTATAAGTATTGTTAAGAGCCCCTCCTAGTCTCCAGGTTAAACAGACCCAGATCTCTCAGCCTTTCATCACGAGAGATGCTCCAGCCCCTGAATCATCTTTGTAGCATCTGCTGGACTCTCTCCAGTAGTTCCTTCTCTCTCTTAAAGTGGGAGCCCAGAACTGGACACAATACTCCAGATGTGGCCTCACTAGGGCAGAGTAGAGGGGGAGGATAATATCTCGACCTGCTGGCCACACTCTTCTTCATGAACCATTGGCTACTTTGGCCACAAGGGCACATTGCTGGCTCATGGTTAACTTCACAGTCCTTCACAGAACAATAAAGCCATTAAGAACTGGATCAGGCCCTGCATGATTTAGGGGTAACTCTGTGTATTCCTTGTACTTGGTTATACCAGTCACGCCGTTCTGGAGCAATGCCATTTAGTGTATTAGAATTGCTCCAGATCATGCTTGCGTACCTATCAGGGAGACTCTCACCTGCCTCAAACAAGGAGATAATTTATCCTTTTCTGACACGCAGAGTCAAAAGCGTCCATCATTCATATTTAAGCCAGTGCAGCCGAGGATGGGAGACAACAGCAGATTTGTATTGCTGAAGCATCCCGGACTTCGATTAAACATTACCACTCAGCGTTAGCCATCATATGAACATGGTGTGTTACTGCTGTCCTTAGAAGGGTTACTGGTTTGACTTCAGCTACTCAGTCCAAATCAGAGTCACTCTGCTGACTTGTCTAGATCTGTATCATCAAACTGTAAAAGATCTTTTATTGTGGAGGACCTTGGCAGGTCCGAGGAAAGCCTGACTGGTTTGACTTCAGCTACTCAGTCCAAATCAGAGTCACTCTGCTGACTTGTCTAGATCTGTATCATCAAACTGTAAAAGATCTTTTATTGTGGAGGACCTTGGCAGGTCCGAGGAAAGCCTGACTGACCTTGAACAAATACACGTCTACCCCTAAAGGAATAGAAATTTACAAGTTAATCGTCGGTAAACCACATGAGGAAATAATCTTCCTGACACACGATGCGTGTCTATCTGAGCAAAGCAGAAGTGTGTACTTGAAAAAATTACTAGATGGTCACTTGTCTCTAAGCAGAAGAATAAACATGAACCAATTAGAAGAGAACACATAGAACTAATGTTGAACTAGAAATGTATAAAACCAGCTTGATAACGAGGAATAAAGGCTTTTTGACTTGCACAGTAAAAGCGTGTTGCGTTGTCCGTTCCTACATTTGCAACAATTGGTGACCCCGACATGATACTGAGAGGCGGCCGCAGGGTGAGGTGCAGCCGGGAACGGAGCTTGGTGAAGCCTGAGAGCAGCAGGAGTCTGCCTGGTCTGGACCTGAACATTGACACCTGGAAAAGGTGAGCCACCAAGAACAATGGGTCAAAAAATGACCAAAGATGAAGATTTAGTTCTTCCAACATGGAAAGCTTTATTGAAACAGAAAGGGATAAAATCTACTGATTTTGGACTGCAACGAATGCTTATATGGGGTCAGCAGCAAGGTTTTAATCCTAGTCCTGAAGTAGCTTTTAGTATATCTGCATGGGAAGAGATTGGGCGCAAGCTCTGGGACTCTGCTTCACAGGGGGATGAGGTTGCGTCAGGCTTGGCAACTACATGGAGGCTGCTGCAAGACACCTTAAAGGATCACAAAGCAGCCCGAGAAAAAGCTGACCCACCAGAGCAAATAGAATCAAAAAGTTGGTCAACAGCCACTGCTGCTGCCTCCTCCGTTAGTGCTTGTGATGCTTCAACAATAACAGAGGATTTAAGCCGTTTAAGTCTTGATGATAGCCCTCGTAAGGAAGCGACTAATAAACAAAATAAGGGTGACAAGAGTCCTTGTAGAAAAATGACTGATAAACAAAACAAGGGTGATAAGCTATCTCATGAAATAAAAGCCGCGCTTGACAAGACCCCTGCACAACAGGTTGTCAAGTTTGGTGAGATGAATAATAGTGTTAGTAAAGAGAGGACAATTGTTTTACCTAAATCGCCTGAATTTCTCCGATCAAAAAATTTGAAACTTTCTCAACCCAGGGGTGGCAGTCCTGCTCTGACTTTGTATCCTCCTTTGGCTTCAAATAATGATAGTTAGGATTCAGACAGAGAGAATCAGTGTACTGTTGACTCTGTGCCAATAACGGGAGAGCCTTCTTGTCGAATGCCGTGTCAGCCATCGTGGAAAAAAGTGCACTCCTGGATGCTTCCGCCACTAAGGTCTTGGTTAGTCCCCGTAATCCGCAGCGTTTTTGGGCTGAGATTAAGAGAAAAGCGGCGGAAATGGGTGATTGGGATCTGGTGGAATCATTGGGGAGTGACGACCCTTTCTCTGAGGCATTGCCAGCTCTCCAGGATAGTGCTGCAGCTTTCCCGGTGTTTAAAGCTGCAGATGGCACAGGACAGAATCATGATCATAACCCATTTGCTTGGAAATTTGTTGTTGATTTACAGGCTTGTATTGCAAAACGTGGACTGAATTCACCGGAGGCGACTCAGTTGTTGCAAGTAGTTAATACTGATTTATTGGCACCATATGATATTAAACATTTGGCTCAAATAATGTTTTCTCCGGTACAATATTCAGTTTTTGAATCAACATGGCGGCATGCTGCTGAGAAAGCATCAGTTGCAAATATGCAAGTTGATCAAAATGACCCCAGAAGAGGGGCAGGGATGGACGTGTTAATGGGCACATACAGGTTTAGTAATCCTCACCTGCAGGCACGATGGCCCACTGCTGTTTTGCAACAATGTCCGCAGGCTGAAATGCATGCGCTGGCCAGAACTATGGAGCTGGCAGCCCCTAGACAAAGGTACACTGTTATTCGTCAGGGAAAGAATGAACCCGTTTTGCAGTTTGTGGAAAAGCGTGCAGAAGCACTAGATAAGCAAGCTGATGACGATGGTTTGAAACATACTTTGTGTCAACAACTTGCTAGAGACAATGCAAATGAAGACTGTAGAAAAATCACAGAGGCCTTGCTGGGTGAACCCTCAGTAGCTGATATGGTCACAGCCTGCTCTAAAGTGGGAACTGTGATTGTAGCAGCAGTTAAAGCGAAAGTTGCTCCAAAGTGCTTTGGGTGCGGGAAGGATGGGCATTTTAAGGCTGAATGTCCAGATCATAAACATGATGCTGTTGTCCCGGGTCCAACATGGTGGAACCGGATGCTCTCCTGTTGTCTGCCTTTCTTCTTCCCAGAGAGCTGTGGTTCTCCCAAGCTTCCGGGAAGGAGGAAACGCCTCTCCGGAATGAGCTCATAAAAGGGGGTGTGTTAGAAGATTCAACGCTATTTTGCCATCTTGCTTTCCCCCCTCTGCTCTATCTGCCCTCCTCTCTCTCTTGTCCATGCTGCGGCTCCCTCAGATATGCTGCGCTGGACTCCTGAATCTCACGCTCCC
>NW_010390085.1:46109-51306 GCF_000710305.1 Buceros rhinoceros silvestris | reverse complement strand
GGTTCTGGGGCTGCGGGGTGGCCGCCTCCGGGTGCGCCGTGCCGGGGCCGGGGCGACCAGGTCAGGCGGGGCTGGATGCGGGATTTATTTTTACTGTTGGGCAGGGTTCGGCGGGATGGAGTTACTTCCCCCTTCCATCGGTGTAACTGAGATAAAGCTTTGGCTGCGGTAGTGTTTGGTGTGCAGTTGGCAGGAGCGCTGCTGAAGTAGAAGCGATACCTTAAAAACAAGCAGCAGAGGAAACAGCGGTAGCGGTTATTCTTGCTGGAACCGGGGGGAGGATTTCCAGTTGGCTTTTAGTATCAAAGGCAAGAGGTTTTCTCTCTCCTAAAATTATTTCCGTCTCTCTTGTTCAAACTGTCGGCTCTTTAGTTGCTGCTTCTCTTTTAATTTTCGGTATCATTTGTTTAAATCAGTTTACTGTGTCTCTTCAGCATGTGCTAAACTTCCTTCTAAATGTCACTGCTCAACTTTTTGATTTTTATCTGTCAGCAAAGGTCTTGAAGAAGTCCTCCCCATAATTGAGGGGAGTTAAGTATGCAGCCGAGTTTAAATTAAACTTTTGTGTGTAACGTCCATATTGTTACTGTAAGATAAATTAGTGTAAGACTTCAATGCTGTAAGATTATCTTCTGTTAAGATGCTTTGTCATACTCTGTCTTCACACAACTCCTCTTTCAAGACGATCTTGCCTGCATAACTAGGGAAAAACAAGCCACGTGCAGTCTCAGGGGCGTATTTTTCACAAGAAGATGTTACTTTTTTTAAGATTTTAAAAATAACTTCGTATTCCTAAACCCTGAGTAAAATTCAGTCAGTGTGAGTACGTACTCTGTTTCAATTTTCTCTGAATTGAAAATGTGCTAAATTAGAGGTGAAAGCACTTCAACTTCAGCAAAAGAAAGTAAGCTCATGTTTCTGATGTTTGAATTGACTTTTAAAGACTCTGATGTCATGTTATTTCACGATACATGGGAGGTTACTGTTCTGATTGACTTCAGAGCTGATCCAACATGCTGCCCTGTTGTGGGTGGCACGAGAGTAATAGCCCAAGCAGGTGCTGAGGTTTGAGGTAGCATTTCTAAGGCAGGGCAGGGCAAGGTGCTTTCTCTCTTAAGCGAAAGATCAAAAATGTAATTCTGTCTTATACCGGGCTCTCCCGGGGTGTGGGATCCCCTGTGAATTGTACAGTTCTCCCATGTGCCAAGTGACAGGAGGAGAGGAAGTGGCCTTAAGTTGGCCAGGGGCGATCTAGGTTAGGGATCAGGAAGAACTTCTTCAAAGAGAGGAGTTAGGTGGTGGAGTTCCAATCCCTGGATGTGTTTAAGAGATGTGCAGCTGTGGTGCTGAGGGACATGGTTTAGGGACCCTGGCAGTGCAGGGGGACTGTTGGTTGCCATGATCTTAAAGGTCTCTTCCAACCAGATGATTCTGTGATTCTCCTGGTAAGCTGAGCACTTCTCTTGCGAACTTCGCTTTTGGTCCATGCGAAGAACTTATTTAAATGAGCTGTATTGCTTTTATTTCAGAAAAGAAAATCAGTTAATGAAAGATAGTGAAAACTGGAAGAAGGACACAGCCCAATAAAGTACACATATTAATTGCATACTTCTTTTTGCATGAAAACAATGCTTAGTAGTTTCAAACATTAATAGCAAATACTTAGTTGTTTCTAAACTACCTTCTAAAACCACTGTTTTACAAAGTAGAGACTGTGGAGCAGGAAGCCTGGACAGAATGTGTAATGCCAGTCATTTCCCTGTTGTGGTAGACAAGTAAACAGAGTAGTGGGAGGTAGGGAAGCTTGTCTAGTAAACAAAAGGTGAATGTAACTGAAATAAAGGTAGTCCATGATAGTCCTCTGTCACGGACAGGGGACTCAACGTGCATTGTCGTATTCAGCTTCTTATTTGATAGATTTGGGGATTGTGCTGCTCTTAACTCTCCTTTCTGCGCGAACTCAACCAAATCAGGAGTCTTGTCTTGTGCCATGTCTGAAGGGCCACTGAAGGTACCCTGGGTGAGTGTGCAGGTGACCAGTCATCTGCACGGCAGTGAGCATGCATAAAGATACGTTTCAGGTGCTGCTGTTCCCCTGCTCTGTCCTCTGCAATATTGAGGACTTGAGACTGTTACAGCCCATGAGATGAGTAAATTGTGGTGCTGAGTGGAGAGTGTAGCCGATACCTGCCTGGGAGCTGAAGAAAAATAAAGCTCATTTATTACGATAAATTCAAAAGAATGAAGAAGAGGGTAAGTAAATTTTGGTCTTAAACATGGTCTTGGAGCTTGGAAAAGTCCCTCAAATCTCTGGATTTTTATTCCTTTCCTTTGACTAGAAATTGTGGTATCAGATGTCCACAGTAAGTAGTAATGTTAATTCAGTGTGCTCTAAAACACCTATCCTTGAATAAAGACATCATCTCTAGAAGCCTTTGCTGCCCTAAATGAAACAATCAGATGACAATGTATATTGGAAAATAAGAGCATAATATAGGCTTAGGGATTAGAGAAATATAAATAAGAGTTAATGCTGTGAGCCATCATGACTGTGTACTTGGTATCAGACGAGATGAAATGTATTCAGAGTAGAAATCAGCTCTGGCAGTGCCTAAGGGTGCCCCACATGCCCAGTAAAGGGAGGAACAGTGACTTTTCTTACTGCAGGTAGTGTGAAGTGGACACTAGGAAGGATGTGTTGTGTTTTCGAGGGGGAAGATGATAGAACAGTGAAATATTGGAATAACAATAACGTGTCAGAACTGCTGAGGAATGCAGCAGGTATGGGGCAAATGAGGGGGCTAAGTAGGTCCATGCTGGCTTTGTGCTCCTGAGGTGGTGAGAGACCTGTTTGAAGAAAAGCCTCTGTACAAGGTGTCTGAACTTTGATACACTGCCTCACATCGGCGACCCAGGGTCTCTGACGGCCAGAACCAAAGCTGCAGTGCTGCATGCAACTGCCCTTATGCCTGGTGTTCTCACCTTGATACAAAGCTGGAAGTTGACCCTGTTTTGAGCAAGAGGTTGGACCAGACTAGCTTCAGAGGTCGCCTTCAAAATACATTATACTGTGATTGTACAGCAGTTAGAGAGGAGAAACAACGAGCAGAAATGTAAGTCCCAAGCTCCTTGTGGGGCTACATCTTTGTCAGACTTTAAAATTCCAGGTAATGAGCAAATAAGTCGTTTACTGTATTTCAATTTTCACTTACATTTCTGGAGAAAGCATCAAGTTACTTGCACTGGCATGTGGCATCTAGGAACCCTGTCATTAAACACACTTCATTTTCCAGAGTGCTGCAGAATGATTGGAAAAGATGCTCTCCTCTCTAAAGAACTTACGTTTCAAGAGACAACAGATGACTAAATGAGGGAAACAGTGAGACAATGCGAACAGGCAATGATTTCAGCACATTAATAATACAATTATTAAGCTTTTTTAAGGCATCATGACAAAGGAGAGATTTAAAAGAGATTTTGATGGAGAGCAGTTTGGGTTTTTTGAGAGCATCAAGATTTTGTGGAGTAGCTTTATTGATTTTTATTAGATTTGATTCCTGCAGTTTAATTCTCTTCTGCACTACTTTGTGTGTGCAGAAAAAAAATTATTCCAAGTGCCTTTTTTATTATTAGTGTTTTTCAGCTATTTTAACCTCTGCCTGAGTTTTACAAAGCTAAGTTGACGCGAAGGCTTGCTCCCATTGAGCAGTCTCTTCTTTCTTGCTGTGTGACATCTGCAGCTCTTACAGCTATAGCTCATAGCTTTGTGTAGCTCACCAGAGCTCTGTTAAGCACACACAGTTTGCAGTTTTATATGAAATTAACCACATTGATAATTGATGTAGTGCAAAATAAGTCTTCATATGAAAAAGTGGTGCTTGTGTGAACTAATGCTGTTCGTGAGATAGCATTAGCCTTCATCATCTGTGTGTGAGGCCTTGACTTTGCGTCTATAGGTATCTGCTCAAGGATCCCGTCTGTGGATTTACAGAAAGCACTTTAATCACCTCTTCAAGATGATTAGGTATTCTGTAAAGAAGGATCTTGTTGGAGCTTTTGTTCTGATTTCTAGCAGTGAGCTTTGAAGACAGAAAAGTTCTGGATGTTCCCTGTACCAGATAGGTGCTTTCTGGTACACTATACAGTTAAACCAGGATATTTAATTACCTTCACCTCCCTTTTGACCTATGATAGAGATTTGTCATTTGTTATGCCATATACAAATCCTTTAATGCTGGTGTTTAGGAGAATGAGTTGCTCAGTGTAGTAGGAGAAAGGATTACAGCAAGCGGAGTGGTATATCTTCATAGTTCTCAAACCATCCTGACGTGAAGGCATTTTACGCTATTTCTTCCTGGCAGAAGGCTGGGTCCATGTTCTGAGAAATAAACAAACCGCTGTATATGCTGTGAAATTAAGTATTAGTGTTGAGGGAAGGAAAGGATATGAAGGAGAGGAGGAGAAATGAGATTGCTTAACTAGGTTAGGCAGGAATCTTCTTTTTTTTCTGTGATTTTTTTTAAACAGGTCCTCTGGAGAACTCTTCTGAGACTCAGCTGGTGCAGAGCACTGCACAAAGCCTGGGTCTGCTGGGCTTCTTCGTGCTTGGGATCTTTTCACTCATGTCTCTTGCTGTCTCAGAGTTATTTCCTGTCTGGAGGATGTATTTTTGAGAAATTGGTGAAATTTGTGACACACAGACAGTTGCCTAAGTAGTTTCTATCGTTGCTTTATTATTTCAAAGTGTTTCTATTGTTCCTTCAAGCTTCTCTTGTGCAAGTCTGTAGGGGAGGTGACATCTTCATTAGACTTACTGGAAAAGGACGTGGAATACAGAAACAACCTTCTATTTGCAAAATCTTTTTCTTATTGTGGACTGAAATGGAAACTGCAAATTTGAAGATACGTGCAATCTGGGAACTCAGCTGAGTAACGCAATCACAGATAGCTTGAGGAAAAGCAGTAGCTAACATTTAGGGAATAGAGGCAAAACTGCAAATTACAGTGTTGCCTGCTCTGGAAATCTCTGTAGTATGAGAGGAAGATGCAAGGCCTTCAGAAGCACTATAGTAAACAGCGAAAGCTTTAGCGTTATTAGTTAGTATCCCCCATTCTGGTTTTGTTCCTTCAGTGCACTGATATGAATCATTACCATATGTGTAAAGCTGTTGTTGATTGCCGACTTTAAAAAAAAAAA
>NW_010390085.1:16999-45864 GCF_000710305.1 Buceros rhinoceros silvestris | reverse complement strand
TGTTTTTGATTCCCGACTTTAAAAAAAAAAAGTGTATCCTCATTTCATTATTGTAGAGGGTTGTGGTAAATGGTTCAGATCCACAGAGTAAAGAGGTTTTGTTGGTTTTTTTTTTTTTGTACTACGAGTGATTGAATTCAGCTCTCTGCTGGATGTGTGGGACAGAATCCTAATTGCAGTGTCATAAAAATATATGACCCTCTGTTCTTGTCAGAAGTGTAAATTACCTGTTCTTGGACACGTTAACTTTTTTTTAAGCTTCTGTTAACACAGCAAGCTCCTAAGTTCAAACGCAGAAACTTAATAATTTCTGGTCAAGATCCCATTTCCAGCCCAAGGCAACAAAACACGAGCATTGCGGACTGGCTGGGAACGCTGAACATCACCCAATGGCCATAGCTTCCGTGCTCCTCGGGAGCGTTGTGAGGACTGAGAGTGAGCACTTAAGTATCTTCTTCGGAACTGGAAGTGAATGGAGTTGCTTGGATTTGGGCCAAACTTTCCATAGTGTACCTCCAAAAGCAGCTACGTAGTTGGCAAATTAAATTTTAAGTCTTTTAAGGACATATTTAAGTTCTTTCACATGAGTCTATTATTGGAGTAATTTTGCAGTGGAGGCTGCCATGGGCTAACTTAGTTTCATGAGTTTTGAGAGTGCTTACAGAGCAAAATCCCCTCTTCGGCAAATGTAGTAACAATATGCCCAATGTAGCGTAAGGCTTCCAGTCTGACCAGTTCTGTAAGGTGGTATTTGTTGTTCCTCTGCGCTCTGCCTTCTCTGTAGTTTCTTGCTGTGGACCAAGGCTGTTACAGTAATGAATTATTTTGGATCCCCAGAGCTACAGAGGTATCCCTTTCAAGACCTGATTAACAAACCCATCACCATTTCCTTTAATGGAGTCCTCAAGGACCAGCATTTCTGGGAAAAAAAAGGCAGGTACCTTAAGTTGAAATTGCTCAATTAAGGCATCTGAGAGGAGTTGCTTAAAAACTTCTTGTGTTGGCCAAGGCCAGGAGTGCCCCCACTGGAAATCCTGGGAGAGAGGCAGCAGAGGAGCAAGTTTTGACACCAGAGTTGCTTAGAGTGACTGAACTATCTGCAGCGTGCAGTAATCTGTGTTAAGTTTTGCGGATGTTTTTTCTTCTTGCTTCACTCCCTGCGAGGAAAGGAGTTCTAAGGTGTCAGGTTATTTACCAGTCGTCGTCATTCTCTAGATACTCAGGACTGTTGTCTCTGATGAATGAAGTCGATGGTTAGTGTCTTGGAGAGACATGAGAAGGTAATGGTAAAAAAGGTTTGTTCTCTGACCTTGTCTTGCCTGCCTTTTGTAACTCTCTTTTAGTTGTCTTTCTCTCGCATTTATTTTAACTCTCCTTTTCAAACAGCAGGGTGTGTTACTCTGCTGTGTAAAGTCCAAATCAATACAGAGCACAATGGTTAAGTTAGTGTTCTAAAAGACAAGACAACTGATAGACAAAAGATAACAGAAGATCAATAAAACATGGTAGACAGTGGTGTTTTCCCATAAAGGCCAGGAGGGCAGTGCAAATGAATCGCTGTATTAACTGGGCTTTAATATTCATTACCTAGTGTCTCTGTGCTTTGTAAACTGGTATGCTTTCCGACTCCACTGGTGGTGGATGACAAGAACATGGTAGAAGAAGGTCCCTTAGTGCTGGTGAACCTACTGCGTGTCCTGGGCCGCTTATCGTGTCAATGAAGAGTTGTTACCCTGAAGCTGTGAGCAGATGGGATGGTCAAGCTTAAAAGACGAGCACTTAAAAGAACATGAAAATGCATATTCAGGAATTGGGGTGCTTTTATAAAGGATCTATTTGAGTCCAAAAAATTGCTTGATTGGGTTTTAGAAGCTTATGCAGAGGACTGAGGCTCTAAGACTCTAGATTTTACTATGGACTTATGTGTTTTGTTTAAATTATACTTCAGTTGTAAAATAGGACTGCAAAAATATAAGCCCAAACCAAGCTGCTATCCCTTTGATACCGGGAATTTCAAAGCAGATGACAGAGGACTGAAATGTATCTGCAGCCTGTCATGAGCTGCAACGAAGTTCTGATCTGAAATCAAATAGAGAGCTGCCAAAATAATTTAGTTTCGCTGGAAGTCAGGATAAAGATTGAAGAAATATCTGTTTCATGAGACCAGACAGGCTCAAAGAGTAAGAGAGGAAGGGAGACAGTCATGCTCACATACTTGTGATTGTGGTAGCTTGATTAGGAAATACTGCTTAACATGTGGGACTAAAAGCAGACAGTGAAAGTTGTTGTCTAAGTTGGATGCTCTCTCTTGACTTCCAGTTGCACTATGTTGCATTACCTTCTCTTCTGAAACTTCCAAGGTCCTGCCTGTGCTGGGCTCTGCCAGGTTTCCAAGTGCGTCTTCTAGCTGAGGTCAGGAATGATCATCTCACAACCGAGTTGCAGAATGCCCGTAGCGTTCCCATCCCCGTGCTCCCTGCCTACTCTTGGTCACCTCCCACCTCCTGTTCCCATCTCCCTGCCCCAAAGTGGCCAGTGCAAGGTGGAGATTTCTGCTGTGGATGCCTTTCAAGTTGGGTATTTCTATTCTGCTTGATACGTGTCTGTCATTTCTGTTGCCCGGAGGGACTGCACTTTCTTCGCTAATACCCTTGTGTAATGTTTGGGGCTGAACGCATGAATAAATGTATTTTTGTGGTAAACGAAAGTGATCCATGCACTTAGTCTCTTGTTTGTAGCTGCTGTGAAGTTTGATAAGGCTTATCTTTGTAAGACCTTCTCAGTAGCAGGTTTTTTTTTGTCTAATTGCTTTCACACTTCTTCCTTTTCAACTTGACTCAAAGTCTTGAACAAATGAATTGGGAGAAGGGGGAAGAAATAAAGGGGAGATAACACTAAGTGTCTGTCAACTCAGAAATGTGCTAGTTAATAAAGGCATTGCTGAGGTCTTTGATAAACCGGAGCAAATGCGTGACAGCTTTAGGAAAGTACTTTTATAGAGGAAAAAAAAGCTACTGGTCTTTTTACATTATTTTAGTGAATATCAAGCGATGTGGATGGAGAAAGGACCAGCTGTGCATGGAAACTATCTCCTGTTTTGTAATTCCTGTTACCATTCCCTTTATGACAGCAGGCCAAGTTTTCCAGGATGTCTTAACACTGTCTAGAGGTTACAGGCAAGCTGGAGATCTGCAGCTAACAGTGGCAGAAAACTGTGAGCATCTGAAAAGATTTGTTTAGAGGTGTAGTGTTTTTACAAGCAGAAATGTTTAGTTGTATGGAGCTCCATTTGTTCTCTCATGCAGCTTTGAGATGTGCATTGGTAATTGTTTCTGAGCATGGAACAGATTTTATGAACCCTTGCTTTTCTGGTGAGTTGGGGCAACTTTTCAGTTTCATTTTTATTGTTCAGATTTAAAAAATTCTAGCTAGGTTATTATTATTCTTTCTATCAAGCTGAAACATCACAATTGAAATGATAAAATGAGTAAGTTGCTGTGCTGCACCATGAGTGGTGTTTTAGTACTTTACTTTCTCGGGATATATTTTTAAAAATAGGCTTCTTGCATCCAGATGCCTGAAGTAGCGTATTTACCAATGAAAACTGCTATGGCTGGACTGTCCTGCAAGTTTCTTTCTAGTCACAAAATGGGTAAGGTGTGAGCAGTGGGTTTTCTGACCTCCTCCTCCAATACCCTATACCAAATAAATGCTGATTTGTGTGATCCGTTCGGAACTCACACTATTAAAGAAGGCGTTGCCTGGTACTCTCACACTTCTGACTCCTTTGTGGAGTTGAGGAGAACTTTTGAGGCTGTTCCATGGGTTAATGGAGCAGAGCTTGTCTTGCGGTGTGGTGATGAATGTGAGGTGAAAAGATTTCCATCCCATGTCTAGATTTCTATTTGTACTGGGTTGACTTGTTTTGTTTTGGTTTTTTTTTTTTTTTCAGTTAGAGCTTGTCTTGCGGTGTGGTGATGAATGTGAGGTGAAAAGATTTCCATCCCATGTCTAGATTTCTATTTGTACTGGGTTGGCTTGTTTTGTTTTGGTTTTTTTTTTTTTTTTTCAGTTTCCCCAAAAGACCAGCCAATCTTGTCTCTGAAGCTTTCATTATATGTAGCATGGCAGAGACAACTCCTTGGGGATGGGTGCAACTTCCTCACACTTCAGTCATTGCTGTTTTGTCACCTTATCCTGGAAGACAACTGTAGCTGCCACCCATGCTTGGCTTCTCTGACTTGACCTCTCTCACCAGTTAAAAGCCTCTCTTAAACAGCCGCACCCCTGATGTTCAGTGATCTCTGAGGAAGTGAGTATGGACTCACAAACTTAGTGTCTGTAATCAGGAGCCTGTTTAGCTGCTTGACGATTTGATAAACAAGTGTGTGGCAGATTTATTAAGCATGTGTATGAGAACATTGCCGTATGCTGAAATTAGAATTGCCTGCCTAGTACTGTAATTGAACGAGGCAGGATATGGCTCAAAGACACTTAGTTCCCCTTGCTCTTTTGAATCCATCTGGTGGCTTTTTGCTGTTCTTTTATCTCCCAGCAAATCAAGGCCTCAAAATTGATGACCTAAAATTCGTTTCCTTGAAGCTACTTTAACGATGCTTTTTTTTTCAGTGCATGTGCATGCACAAAATGTAACCCACATACAGTGGAGTGCAGTTGTTCTTACCTTTTTCATCAAGTGGTTGAGACTGTAGATGTTATTTCTGTCTGCAGTAGTAGAGAGTTTACGGTACTGAAGGCATTTGCTGGACAAACAGAGCACTGGTAAATACCTGCTTATTGAATAGCAAATATCATAGGATGAGCAAGGGAAGATTTTAGCCCTTTTTTACAGGGAGGTAACTGCAAAGGAGAACAACAATAGAGAGCTTGCATGAATACTACTTGAATTTAAAGTAGAAATTGGGTTCTTCTTATAAAATCATTAACACTGGTTTTTTAAGCTTTTTTCTTCATACTGTGCTGTGAATTCAGCAGGCAACTGCAGAACTGGGGTCTGTTTTGCCACAAGACACCCACCTTCAGACCTTTTCATTTTCAGCCCGCGGGGCTGTCAGAGGAAATTCCTGGAGACAACTTACGTTGATTAATGTTTGCAAACATGAGATCTGTGTGCGTGTTTTACAGCTCTGCGTGTAGCTGATCAGAATTTAGTATCTGCGCCTCTGAAATAAAGAGGCCTGGAGGAATGATTTCATTTACAGATGTTATGCCATTGTACTAGTCTACCTGAGGTCTCCTTTCCACTAAGCTAAGGGCCTGTGTCTGCATGCGATCTGAGTGAGTTATGCCAAATAGGAACAGTAATTGCTTTCTGAGCTGAGAGAGAATGAGTAATGGCTGTGTTGTTTCCTGCATTATTGATCTTTGGAAACTGCTTTTCACCAGAGGCAGTGAGAACACTTTCCAAGGAGTGCTGAAAAGTTCAGAAAACTCTAACTAAAAGCTTTTGGAAAATTTTTTTTTTTTAATTCTTATTTTTATTTTACGTTTGAAAAGCTTTTGGAAAATTTTTTTTTTTTAATGCTTATTTTTATTTTACGTTTGTGGCTTGATTCACACGGTGAAAGACCGTATCAGAGTAGATCCATGCTGCTGGAAAGAGAGAACACTTGCGTGTGTTCTTCCCAGTCTTATTTTGTTTACTTTTTTTTGGAGAGTATTCCCATGATAAATTGTCTTTCTAGGCGTGTTAATAGTAACCACATTTTCAGAGAGAAAACCAGAGTAGGACTCTGTTCTCATGTTCTTGTTGCTTAGAGGTGTGTGTAAGGACCTCCCTTTGTCATCACAGCACACTCATTTCCTTATGAGAAATATGGTGGGATTATATCTGCTTTTATGTAAAATGATCCTGTTAATTCAGGTTGCTAGTGAGGTTGGCTTTCTTTCGTGTATCTATCTGCCATAATTTCTTCGCAATTAGGAATAGAAAAGCGTGTTGTGGGAGGTGCTCATCGTTTTCTGACTGGGTGGGTTTCAGTACCAGTCAAGCCTGTAAAGCAGCTGTCGAGGTCAGGCAGGCTGTCATTGACCTGTCCTGCATTGCAATTAAAGTGTATCACGGCATTTAGAAATAGAAGTTACCTCAGTTGCTCCGGAGGAGAAAAAAAAAACAAACAAACTGCCAGAAAGCTTTAATATATTAAACTGATCCATTAACTGTCGCTCTCTTCTGTGTCTAATGCAAGAAATGGAGGGGAATGCAAATCAAACTAGCGGCTTTGATTTTCGTCGCCTGCTTTCGGCAAGGATCTCTTTCATGTTCTGGATAACAAAGTCCAGGGAAGATTCTTGCCAAGGTCTGTCAATAAGTTTACATCTTGAAATGTTTAAAATTATAAATGCAATGTGAAAAAATAAGCAAACACATTTAAATGAGAACACATGTGTGGATGCTTTTGCCACATACTTCTACTTCTTTTGCCTTAATACTTCTGGGGATTTTGTAAAATATTTGAATGTACTGTAATAGAACGTCCAGGAATTTTATGCAGCCCTGTGCACTTGAGTGGGTTTTTTCTGTGCTTGTCTGTCTCTCTCATAGTCCGGTATTTTTAATTGTAAAATGCTTGAAATGCTCTTTAATGCAAAATTAATCATTGCAAGACTATACTGAGATGTATATGACAGTTACAAGGCTCTAGTTCTTTTTGACAAGCTGAAAAACCCCCAAGACAGTTTATGTCTTGATAGTTATTTGGGAAGCCGAGAAAGTTTGGGTTGTCTGTCCTAATATTTTTAATTGAGTCTCACTTGATATCTTTGCTCATGGAGGTTTGATGATATTTCTGTGTTGTGTGTTTGGCTCTGGGTTTTTTGTTGGTTTTTGGTTTTTTTTTTTTTAATAAGCACAATCTTCACCTTTAGCATGGGTAAAGTTCAGGTTGTTAGGGGCCATCTAGGTTCCAGTTCAGTCTTGAGAACATTTCAATACCTTAGATGTTCTCCTGTCCTCGTCATGCTGCACTGTGTCCTCCAATTGGAAGGCTACAATGCTGCAGAACTTCTGCATTTTGGTTTCTAGGTATTTGAGTGGAACATAATCTGAATGAAATGAGATGAATGTTGCCTTAAGGAGAGAGAGATGTCTGGTACTCGCCGATTCTGAGTTTGACATTTTGTTTTCCTGCTGTTCTTAAGGCAAGGTTTCTTCGGAGTGTCTTTACATTTTATTAACCTTCTATGAATTAGAAGTTAAAGAAATTTGAAGCACAGAAGCTGTTATTAGTAGTTTATGATCTCTGCCCACTTGTTGCTAGAATAAGATGGGTATTGTGATTCTTCAGCTGCTTTAACTTGGTTCTTAGTCTTTGCTATTGCCATTCTAAGAAGTTATTGATCCTGTATGATCTTATTTGTCCAAAGTGCTGTGTCACACTGCTCTTCGGTGAGGTAAGTTACAACATAATTTTTCTTGCCATCCTAATAATATTGAAGCCCAAAATAACATGGTTACTCACTCAGGACTTTCAGAGAAGTCTGGAAATCTAGTCCATAAGCCATTTCCTTCCACAATGAGATCATAGAGAACTTTTTTGTTCACATGGTGCTGATTGAGGCTTCTCGCCTTTGCAGTTTCCAGGTAGCACGAAATGCTGATAATACCTTTCTCTATTAATTTTTCATGGAATCCAGTGAGTGGCATAGAGCTGTTGGCAAGACTGCCTCTCTAAGTGCTAGGAGCAATTTTTTTAAGAAACCTTGTAGAACAGTCTGACTTGTGGGTTGAATTACTTTTGTCTCACTACTTCTCAAACTCAATTGCAGCTCCGAAAGGATTTGCACGTTATGAAGTCCTATTTGTTGACCTTTTCCTAAGCTTTTCTGTCCTTTGGACTCTTGGAGGATTACACTGGCAAAAACTTCTGAGAAATCCTGTTCTGTTCTATCTAGAATGTGTTTTCTGTGTTTGTCAAAGACACTTTTTGCTTTCCTTAGGTAGATGAGATGCAAGGAAGCAGGCATGCCTTCTAACAGCAGTTCCTTATGTTGATAGTTGTAGCTCACTATGTATCTTCAGGTACTTCAAATTAATTAATTTTCATACAGCTACCTTTCTAGTTAGGTATGAATCTTTTTTATTTGTATTAAATGCAGGTGTAGCTCTCCTTCCCATAGACAGTTTAAGCGTTCTGAAAGTAGCCTTGCCAACTGCTTGGGGATCCAGAAGTTCAAAAAGTACCATCAGAGCTGGAGGATGAGAAAGATCAGAAACCAGATAATCCTGGGATAAGGACTGTATTGTGCCTGGGGCATGCCAGAGTCTAGGCATGTGAAGTCATCTACTTTTCTGTAGGCGGTTCTGTATTTCTTGCACTTTTTACAGGCTCTAGAGTGGTTGCAAAGGCAACAGCAATGACCTGGCTGTGTTGGAAGAGGGGGAGATAATGTGTTGCTTCTGGCTGAAGTTATTGGCTTGGTAAAAGCACAACAGCCGCCAGCGTGAGTGCGTAACCTTCTGTAGACAGCAACATCGTTGTTTCTTTTAGCTGAAACACGTTGACCAATCCATGCCCAGTATGCCTACAAAGACACCTTCACAGATATGTGGCAATGCAGGGTGGCAAACACTCCTGCTGACACTTGCAGACATCAGATTGTGGGGACTTTGTTGGCGGAGAAGAGGGCTTGTTGAGTGCGTGAAGCACTGCACTTGTTTGAGCTGGTCCGTCGGAGGCGAGCGGATAGACCCCCAGTGCCTTTGTCCTGCTCTGCCATTACGTGGCATCGCTGGTCTGCCGTGGTTCTGTAGCTTTGTAGGCAGTTTTACCTGTTGATATGCATTTGAATTGTTGGGGAAAATGAGCCTGTAAAACAATTCTGATAAACCCTATTTAATTTAGCATTCAAGGCAGCTTATTTTTCTGCATTTTGGAAACATGTTTTTCTGTAAGTCATTCGGTGAATATTTCCCCTGAAGATTTTATAGTGACCTTTAATTTAATCAGTGATACGGACAGCATGTTCAGCTGAGGACTAATCTGCAGAGGTTTTAGATAATCTTTCATCAGATCGAGGAGCTGATTTGCTTTTTCTTTGCACCGAGATAAGAGGGAGAGTTACAATACTGCATGGTTCTATATTTCACCTCACCATTTACCCTCTCAATAGGATGTAAATTTTCATGTGTAAGCTTTTGATGTTTTATTTCTGTAATAATAAAACATTTTCTGTCAAGATGCAGAACTTCTGCAGCACCAGCAAATTCTGATTTAGTCTCTCCCCCCTTTTAGGAGAGAACAAATGCAGCAGTTGTGTATTTATTGCTCAGGATTGCTAATGGACCAGTGTTTTTTTACTCCTCTTTGGCTTGTCAGGGTGACTCTGAAGAGGGTGCTTCAGCCCTGTGGTATAGCAGTTTTAGAAAAGTGGAAAAAGTTGGCTTTAGGCTGTGACAAAAGTTTAGCTCTCTCCGTCTGATTTTAATGCATTTATTTCCAAATCCCTTACTGCAGGAGTTTCAGGTCGAGGTCTGTGATCCTTTGTTTTTTTGGAGCATTTCTCTTCTCGCTCATGACCAAATGAATTTTTTGAGTAATTTTGGTGCCAGCAACTAGCTACCTGGAAAAATAAGTATTTGAATGTACTTTTAAAAGACATCAATACATGATACAGGAAAAAACTAGATCCAAAATGATGGGGGGAGGGGGGATTTGATTGTGGTTTTGTTAATTAGGGAACTGGTAAAAGTTCCCTTTGAAGTGCTAAATGTTGAGTGTTTTGGAAGGAAAAGATGCTACTTGTTGCTTTTAATTATAAATGCTAAAGAAGCAAGAATAAAGTAGTTCATGGGAGGAGAATTTGTGTGGAGAAAGTATAATACACTCGAATTTTTATTTGTTCTCATTGTGCCAAATGGGAGTAAACATTCTTTAATGGAATTGCACTCTGGTGCAGCTTAAATCTACTACAAGGGGAGACGAGCATGTTATTGGAAGTGTGTGAATAATCAAAAAAAGAACCATAGTTTGAGCTGACTATGTGGTAAAAGCAGGTTTTTGCTATTACAGCAGTTCTTTTCACAGTGCTTTACTAACATGTATAATACTTACAGACTATGGAGGAGTTTCACCAGTAGTATTACAACTGGTTGGGAAACAAACATTAGTAGAGGCTGTGGAGAAACTGAGCTCTTGAAGAGCTGCGTGTGAAGAACCAGTTTCTGGGCTGAACTTGTGGCTAACGTTACCCGCACTCGCTCCATACCTCCTCTTGCACTGCAGCAAGGCAGCAACCTCCATCTGGGCATGCCGTCAGCTTTGCTGAACTGCACAAGTCCTCCTTGCCTTCGTGTTGACAGGCGTCTTTTGGGAGCTGGTTTTCTGTCTCGCACTTTAGCAGGTTTGCTGCTGCCCTGTTCTTCATCTAGTGCATGTTACTTCTCTGGAATTGGGTTCTTTTGGGACTCTGCCTTCCTTCTGAAGTCCAGCAGAGCACAGGCATCATTCTGTGAACGTGGCCTTCGGATTATGGGCTAGAGGGATGAGGAGCCTGTCCTGCAACTGTCACTCATTCTCTTTGCAGAGAGCTCCTAGTGTTTCTCTACGTTCTTGTTTTTAAAGGAGTAAATGTCACAATACATAACAAAATAAGGTGAATCTTCTTGACCCACTGATTACTGTTCTTCTGCAAGTTATAGCATGTTTTGTTTAGCTTGGATTTAATGTCTTTTATTTCTTTTATGAGAAATGTTCAATTTCTTAGAAATACCACCTTACTTTGGTCTTCAGTACTAAATATGGAGAAGTTAAATTATTCTAATTTTCTGGACTACCTTTACCTGCTTAGCTTTTTGTGTTTGTCAAAATTAAAATGTAGTGAAGCTTTATGAAGTCTTTTTGATGTCAGTGATGTGTCATGGAAGGAGAATAGGAAAGAATAACAATTAATCTTCTATCATTGAAGGCAGAGAAACTGATGTGGTAACTGACCTTTCTTAGGCCTTTGGAGAAAATGTCATTATAGAATAGACTTGCTTAGCTGACATTAAACGATTTTTATTTGATTATTTTTTAAACATTGTAAATATGAGCATATATTAAGGACCTTATTAGCAGGGTCTGTCTTCAAAAAATAATTCCAATAATTTTGAAGACTCCTAATTTGCCATTGCAATTTTACTTGACCTTTCTGTCCTAGACGTCAGTAAACAACTCCACTTATTTGTCTCTTTGATAGGTTTAAAGTTTTCATTAGAAGTATCATCTCACTGACAATACTTTAAAATCTTGCTTAGGATCTTTCATTGACGTATCCTTAAACGTACCTAAACACTGATGCTTTAAAAGCATCACCTGTAGGTGAGAGTTATCAGCTGCTCTTAGGTGGGAGATGTGAGTGCAGTGCCTTGGCATAAGAAGTGGAAGTGGTGGGAGTTGCTTGGCAGCTCTCTCATTATACCTTGCAAAGGCATTCAGAGTTCAAACCTCTGGGGGACAGGAACTATTTTCTGAGCAGCCTCCATCCCTTCCATGTAAAAGTTTGTGTTTTGAATCTCTTGAAGCCTGAGGATCTAAGATTATTATTCAGGCCTGGCTGCCACGTAATTAAAACTGATATCTTACATCTTCAGAATCAGCAATAATGAAAAAAACCCTAAAGAGACAGCCGGAAAGGGTGGGGACTGTATGACTTTCTAAAGAAGGATCAATGAAGACCTGTGTTTTCTGCAAGTATTGGTGCAATCTGCAGGCAGTTCAGAGTTGTGCCCCTTCAAATGGGGTGGCTGGGAACTCCAGGTCTTCAACAGCTGGGAGAAGAGTTGAGCAGTAGGAAAAAGGGGAAGCAATGTAGCTGGAAATGAGTAAGAAGTGAAATCTGGTAGAATGATTTAAGGGGTAAAACCTTATGGTTCAAGTACCTGATGAAATATCTTGGTGATCAAAACCAAACGCCTGGTAGAAGAGCTGTCAGTCATGGCAGCAGTGGAAGAAATCAAAGATGTTATTGGTTGTTCACTATGGAAAAGGTGCCAAGAATTAATTAGAAACATGGGCCTGCCCAGAACAGGGGAGAATCTCCCCTATCCTGTGCTTGCGGGGGAGAAATTACTCTCGGTAGGGTATCTGGTGTTTTGAGAGGGGATAGAGTAGTCAGAAGCTTGGAAAAAAGTAGAGAACACACCACTGTTGTAACCCCAGCTGATATTTAGAATGCCTGTAAAGAAATACCCGTTTGTTGGCCAGAACACATGTGCTCTCTTAAGTAAATAGCACTACAATATTTCTCCTGTATTGTATGTGGTTTTTAATGTTCCAGTAGTTTGAATATTTGATACAAGCTTTGGACATCTGTGCTTGGGAAAAGCACGAACTGCCTTGTAGCAAAACCAGTCTACAAACAAGGCTGATTTAGAAAGTTCCGGCAAGATTTAAAAAGGCTAAAAATTATTATTTGTCCACATAGAAGTGTTTTTTCCTGGAAACCAGTCCCCTCAACCAAAATATCACTCGGACCATATGTTGAGAGCATTGCGTATTACAGAGTTATCTTGTAAGTCATGGCTGAGGGTGCCAAAGTGCAAGCGGGTGGATGATGTTAATGTTCTGTTGCTGCCCTGGTGATAGTGTTGATTTAAGAATGTGCTTTTATAAGGCATAATTCACCATATAGTAACATGTTTAAAGGTAGGCAAATATTGGCTAATCAAGAATTTCCTTCCTTTCTGTGTTAACTAGTTAATCGTGATGTAAAAAAACCTTGCTTGTTTAGTAAGCTGTAAAATCCTTTTTCAATACATTTGGTGTGTGCAAGTAAACTTCATCTGTTTCAGGTAATTAGCACTGCTTTAGCACAACAAGGCAACTGGTGTTTAAACACAAGGTAGTTAACTGTACAGTGTAAACATAGTGTGCCGAAGAGCTAACCAGAGCCTTGAATTTCTAGCTGATCAAAAATACACACTAGAAATGTTACTTGGGGGTGGGGGGAGTAGTTAATCTTTTTCTCTTCTGTTGCTAGATTAGTGATACACAGTTAGTGCCGAACGGACAGAAGAAAAAGGGTCAGACACTTCAGTCTGATGCCAACAGCATCGTGTGCAAGTGCAGCTCTTGTGTGGTTTTTTGGGTGTGGGGTGGTGGTTTTTTCTTTTTCTGTTTTGTTTTTCCTTCCGTAGTGCATAGTTGTAATGGCTCAGTGACCTGGAAGGTTTTTTGTACTTTCAAATTTTGGTTTGCTAGTCTTGCAATTTCACAACTGGCACCGAACGTTAGAGAAGTGTGATAGCACTAGGGAAACAGAAATAAGGTTTGATGCATATTTTGCCCAGTAGTAGTTTTTATTCCCCTTCCCCAAAATAAACCGGGGAGCATTTGTCTAAAAAAACTGGGAAATCTGCAGTTTGCATTATGTGGAATGGAGCCATGTCCATAGGAAGCACGGATTCTGTATGCTGGTTGTTCCCAAGTGTGCTAATCCAACAGGGAAATGAAAGACCAAGTTTCTTGCCAAATGTAACGCTCTACCAATTTATAACTACATATGATTGATGGATGCAGATCTAAAATTGTGAATAACTGAGAGTTCTTACTACTAGGATAATTAACTGCAGATGTGGCAGGAAAGGTAACAATCTGCTGAGTCTGAAGTGGGCTGAAGGTTCACTTCCATTGCTCAAGTGAGTTCTCCATTTATTACTGCTGCTTTGATAAGTCAGATGGGGTTTGGGGAAGATAGGAGAAAGCAGTGCCAAGATAAAAGCTGAAGCCAGAACCTGGTCTTCAGGCAGAATTTTATCTCTTAAGCAGTTTTTCAGAAAAATGGTTGTCAAGTGGAAGCATGACTAGGGTCTGAAAGCTTCTGTTGGTTCTTTGAACCCAAACTGGTGCCCTGACATATGCAGCAGAACTGGGACTGAAAACTGAAACTAAAATTTCTGAAGGTCTTGTATGAAGCAGGATAGAGTCCAACTCCTTCTGTACAACCTGATTGGGAGGCATGCAAATGCTAGAAGAAGCAGGTAATAAACTAGTCAACAATTCAGGAACCATGAAGTGGACAACTACAGTAAATAGGAAGTAGTGGACAGATACTCGCTTCTGATCCAACATTATTGGATAAGCCAGGTAGCAAAGATCTGCTATTTTAAAATGTTTAACCCAGCTCATTTTACTGACAGGTCTGCAGGAACAGCTCCATTAGCGAGTACAAAAGGCTGCAGCCTTTAATGGGAAGATGATGACGGGCAGGTGGCACTGGCTTGCTGGGTAATACAAGCTGCTATCATAACTGTTTGTGAAGTGGCATTTCTTCACCACCACATAATCACTCCTCTGAACTGCTCTTTAAACGTCAGCAAAGGCCTCTCATTAATACAGCTTGACAGTTTGATTACAGCATTTTAACAGCTTCTGAAAAATAATTCCGTTACTGAAGAGGTAAACTTGCAGTCTTGACAATGAAGATAAAGTGCTGCCCCATAGCCAGAGAGGCAGAGCTAATCTTGTAACTCCCGACCCATCTTTGTGTATGGTCACCAGTGCCTTGGTTTACATGTGTGGTATTTCCTCTCCCTGTAAGATGTTCTAAGTCCACTTTCATGGGTCAATGAAATGCTTGAAACAACATGTAGATATAATCGATGTAAAAGACAGGCATGTTTAGCGTATCGCATGAGCAGCCTGTGTGCACCGATCCGATCAGAGTGCTATTGTGTCTAATACTGGAATTTAGGGGGATAACTTTTAAAACTAAGTTCTGTGCAATTATGCTTTGTTTCGCCTGCAATTATTGGACTAAAGTGTATCCTCATCATTTGTCCATAGCTTATAAAACTTGGAAAGACAAAGACTACATGGAATCATTTAGGTTGGAAATGACCCTTAAGATCATAAAGTCCAAACATAAACCATGGTAACACTCATGATAGAACAAAATTTAAATCTCTGCTTCCTACGAATCAGTTCAAACAGGTTCCTCATACTTCTGACCTTGCTTTGAGTTTCAAATTTGCTTTGGTTAAGAGAATTACAAAGCATTAATTATTGTATGTAGAAGGAACTGAGAGTTAAGAGGGAAGAATTTTGGTGTGCTGGGGTGGGATGAGGCTTCTGGAACTCAGAACTGCATCTAGTTGGGGAAAATAGGAAGGTGGCGTATCAGAAATGAGCTATAATTTCAAAATATTTGAAGGTAATTTTAACAGCACAGTACTTCTTAATATTGCTGTTTTGTGCTACGTGGAGTTGTGTTACCTAGCAAACAGTAACCCAGATCTGTAAATTTTGAGCATATGTGTCTTCTGCTTGTTTTGGTTTTGTTGTCATTGTTGGGTTTTTTATTTGTTGTTTTTTCTACCTAAAATTGTGTCAGATCTTCCTTCAAGATCATCTAAGAGGATCTGATAGTGCTCTCTACGCCTATCCTTGATTGCCAATTGTTCTGAACACGTTTTTCTCCTTGTCTCTCTTTGGATATATTCTTGCATTCAGGGATAATAAGAATGAGATAGTTAAGCAGATGTGAAGGGGATATTAACTAAAATATAGATATGTTTTATTCAATGAATTAAGTCTACAGTCAGTTTCTATAGTAACAGCCCATAATTTGCCTAGACAGCTTTAAATCCACGGAGATGAAGGAAGGGTGTCCAGTATTTTAATTTTTAACTGACTGACCTGTCATCTATAACCCTTCTGATGTTTAGTGTAACGCTTTAAAATAAGGATGTCTGAGGAGGGGAAAAACTGCATTTAACATGGTATTACATTTTGTTCACAGACTCTGACGCATCTCTGGGACCTGCAATGACAAGTCAGAACAGTAGCCATGCAGAGAAAACTGGTGAGATGTCCTCAAAGCAGTCAGCGCCAAAAGTGCAGGTCCAACGATCTGTCTCTCGAGAAACCATCACTATTCATTTCTCTGCATTTGGGAAGGAGGAAGAAGAGGAGGAAGAGGAGTTTAAGGAATTTCTTGATGAGGAACTAGATGACCAAAGCATTGTAACAGCACTTGAAGCCAAGGAAGACCTCTGCTTTGAGCATACCGGCCATGATTTTTCTGGTCCAGCTACCTCGCTTAACGTGGCCAACTCTGCATCACTACTGTCCTCATCATCTGCAGTTCTGCCAACTGCAGAGACTGTGAAGCTGTTGGATTCTCCTTCTACATCCCAAGTACTCAGTGCATTGCCACTAGTCCTGTCTCCATCACACTCATGTCATACAGTTAGTGTATCAGGTGCACCTCCACCTGTGGAACAGAAATCCAGCCTGTCGTCTTCCCCATCCTCATCCCCTTCCAGATCAGTTGTCTGCTCTAGTGGATCATCCACAGTTTCTAGTTCAAAGCCTTTTAAGGGTTTAGTCAAGTCCCTTTCAACAGATGTGGAACCAAAAGAACCCACCCCACCAATGCGACATAGGCAGTTAATGAAAACCTTAGTGAAATCTCTGTCTACAGACACTTCTAAACAAGAATCTGAAGCTGTGTCTTACAGGCCACCCGACTCAAAACTGAACTTACATCTGTTCAAACAGTTCACTCAACCTCGAGCTACAAGTGGTGATTCCAAAACTGCCCCCTCATCTCCATTAACATCTCCTTCTGACACTCGTTCCTTTTTTAAAGTACCTGAAATGGAGGCTAAAATTGAAGATACTAAAAGACGCCTTTCTGAAGTAATCTATGAGCCTTTTCAGCTGCTCAGTAAAATAATGGGTGATGAAAGTAGTAGCCACAGGCCCAAAGCCTTATCTTCAAGTGCTTCAGAACTCTCAAACCTTTCCAGTTTGAATGGCCATTTGGAAAGCAATAACAACTACAGCATTAAAGAAGAAGAGTGTGATTCTGAAGGGGACTTGTGTGGAAGTGACTCCAGCCCAAGGAAGAACGATCAGTCAAAAGTGGCTGAGGAACATGCAAAAGAGACGGAGACCAAAAGCTCTCAGTCTGCAACCACAAAGGACGTGAGTTCGAAATCTTCACTCGTACTTGAAAAATGTTCATTGTCTGCACTGGCAAGCAGAGAGGATGAGGAGTTTTGTGAACTGTATTCTGAAGATTTTTCCTTGCTAGAGGATGAAAGCAAAACTGATAAACCTACTGAAACGTTGCTCGATACAGAGATGACTGAGGAAAGTGGTACTGTGCTGAGTAGTGAAGATGAAAATAGCCCATATGTGCAACAGCCTAAAATACCAGTGAAAACTTTATACTTCTTAACACTGTTAGTCTATGCTTACTTTATTATCCCTCTCCCTGGCTACTTAAGTGGACTCTTATTTGGAATGGCCCTTGGATTTATGATAGCTGTCTGTGTGATTTGGCTGCTTACTCCACGTACTAATGAATATCTCAAATTGCATAATAGTACGAAAAAGCGATGGAATACAGAAGCTCTAGACATCAAAGAACCTGAAATACTGAAGGTGAGGCCGTGGCATTTTGTGTGTGTATCTGTGTGCATTAGTTTGGGTAGAAATAATTAACTGGATTTATTCTGAAGGTGTAAAAGAGCTGAATTATTCCATTTGCAAAAGAGTGTTGTTTTAGGGACAGGTGACTTTGGCAGGGTCACAAATGGTTTAGTATCCAAGAATATGTAAGACTTAAGTGTCCTTAATGATTAGTAGAAAACCAGAATTGCTTCAAGAGTAAAAGGGAAAGTGGTTTTGATTATGGGTTTGAAATGATCCAGCTGAACCACTGAGAGCAAGTAGTATCAGAGTTTAGAGTGTAAAATAACATTTGTGTTTGAGGCTGCATCTTGTGAGATGTGTCTTGTTTCTTGGGTATTTTACTGTCTAGAGGGTAATTTGTCTGTCTTGTCTGTTCAGCCCAAGCAGAGTCCAAACCGTTGTGTTCAAGCAAAGCCCAGATAGTCGGAGCACATATGGATTCTCCTCAAACATTAGCTAATTAGAATGGGAGGAAGAATGAGTAATGAAAGGGACATACTCATGATGTCTGTGGTTCTGGCTGCTGCTGTCTTGAATATTGTGCTGTATAATGTGGATTATAGTGCAGTAAAACACGTGCCTGGGAGCTCAGTTTTAAGTCAAGCTCTTGGAAAATTTATCTTCCCTCCTATTTGCCCTTCCCCATCTCCGCATGTTCAGATGCCGGAAGTTGCGGTTGCTTCATACGTCTGGCACGTTGCTGTCTGTCCGGTTGTGATCTGTACGCTCACTCAGTTACTTCAGTGGCTTTCTGCTTCTCTCTTGTCCTTCCCTCTCCTAATCTCCATCTGTGATGAATTAAAATCATATTTTCCCAGTTGCAGAATTCTGAACAATAAAGCATCTACTAGTTTCTGAAGTGCCACAGAAGCATTTTTGAATGACAGTTGTACAACCTCCGCTTGATATCATTTGCTTATCGGAATATTTGTGAATGCTTTCTTGTATTTGTGTAAACACTAAAGCCATCCTGAGCTTTCTGAAGGCGCATCTCCAGCTGAGTAACAACAGAAGGATTGCCTGAATTTATATTTGTATACTATTGGTTATATGCTGTAGAACCTATAGTGCATTAATAGCACGGTACGTTTAGATCCTCTGAAAAAAGAGGTCAGGATTTAATCTGTAACAAAACTCACGTGAGTAGGGGAAAATCAGACTTGATGCTCTTGCATAAGGATGTTCTCTTCTGATCTTGTTGGTCTTGCATTCTGGTCTGAACTGGTTTCATGCCATTAGGATTATGATAAAGGCTGTGAGTAAGCTCCCTTTATGGTGCTCGAGGAGTTGGGACTCTGCCAGACTGCTGTCAAGCTATTTTTGTACAAGTATGTGTGCATTCCCCCCATGTAAATATTGCCTGAGAACTTCGCATTTCCCTGGTTTCAAGAACTAGTGGAAAATTCCCTTCAGCAATTGCTGAAATATCCGAACATTAGTATTGTCTCCCCCAAAATCGTTCCTTTGTATTGTGAAAGATTAAAGCACTGTTGAGCTGGTCAGTGTGTGTTCTGTATATTTCTGTACTGACATCACTCAAGTGTCTGTTGGTATTGGAATGAGAACACCCCCTCCTCCCAACCAGAAAACGCACACAACCTCCCTGCATCTTCAGTGGATGTTTTCTTGTCTTGTTATTCCCTTAGTCTTCCATTCTCTAGCTTCCTTTTCCTTTTTTCTCTACCCTTGTTGGTTTTTTCTTCTTCTTTAATGCATTAGTCTTTTCTAACTTCCTTGTTGGCCTTCTCTAGTGCACATTCCCTTGTGTTGTGCTGGCTGGTACAAACGGTTTCAAGTAACAGCTAAAATGGAAAAGATGAATTTACCTTTTCCATTAGAAAGAACTTTAATGAGAAGACACTCTTGGCAGTGCCTGCTGGAGAAGGGCAGCTTTTTGAACCACGGCTGTACAGGAGGAGGAGGCTTTTTACTAGCGTGCTGTTCCTGAACATCACCCAAGGGATTTCATGTTTGATAGTGGCCTCTGGAAGACAAATATGTTTTCCAGTTAAGGTGATGGTTAGTTCTGCCCACCTAAGACCTTTTTTATGTCTTTAGATTCCCTATCAGTAAAAGCTGAAACTGCATTACATTTTTCCTCATTTCTGAAACAAAATACTATTGAAGTATTATGAAATTGTAGTAAAAGGAAACTAATACAAATACTGTGATTTGAGCCGTCAACAGTCTTTCAAGAATTTCAGTGCTGGAGCATTTGGATCATTTAATTATAATGGATATTAATCAATCTGTTAATATCACTAAGAAACTCTGGGGGCAGTTTTAATCCAGATTTGGGCTTGTATTGTGAAGCTGACTTGCTGGTTCTTTTATTTATGTATTTGAAACTATCGTAGAAGTCATGATTTTTATTTAGTTTTACTTGCAGACCTGGTCTGTACCCCCAGCCCTCTGGGTCTTTCATAAGGATCTTTTGCGGTTCCCCCATCTCCCCTCTCAGGTGAAGGTATAATACATATCTCTGCCTGAGATCTTAAACTAAGTAAGATTATAAAGTTGATACTTGCACGGCCTGGGTCTGCAGTTCTTACTCTCATGAATTATTATGTTGAACTGCTAGCTGAATAAAAATTTGCATCCCAGAGTCAAGAAAAAGGAAAAGTAAACCCGGGTGGTCCATTTAAAGCTGTTTAATGCCAGTGCTCATGTTCTGCAGACCCATGTGCTCCCGGTGTAGTTGTCAGCACCGCTGCGCTGGCTGCTCTGAGCCAGCTCAGTCTCTGCCGGTGAACAGGCAGACCAGGTCCTGTCAGCGCACGGAGGGCTGGGGGCGGGGGGCTTGAATAGTAACTGTGACCTTTGCTAGAAAAGCCATGCTGCCCAGTATTCTAACTGGGTACTTTTCCAGGTTAGTTACCAGCCTGATGGTGAGGCACTTTCTTGTAATTGTAGCTGTGAATTCAGAGCAACTGCTGACCTTTATAAATGGAGATCACAGGATCAGCGTAAATGGCAAGCAGCTGCAGAGCAGCATATGACTATGGTCATTGTCCTCCCTGAATTACTATGTTTCTTATTTTAACAACTTTTCTAGTACAAAAAAGACCCATCATACAGTCACTCCTCTCCTATACAAGGAAGTCCATTGTTATTTCAGTAGTTTGGGAAAACCCATCTGTTGCTAGCACATTATGGTAGCATAACTTCTCTGTTTAGATGCATTGCAGAACTGTTTCCGTAGGCTGTGAATCTTGTGTTCCCATTTGTTTTTGCAAAGAGAGGGGTGGAGGTGTTTCTGCTAAAATTGTTCTTAAAATGCAGGAACTTTGGAATGAATTTTAAATTTAATATAGGCTGCTGTTTTAGGTGGTAAATGCATTTACGTTCTGTCTGTTCTAGATTTTGAATGCTCAGTGCCTTAGGCAGCCAGAAATCATCGTTAAAGGTCTTGGATGGGTTCTTCAGTTGCTAATAACCTGATGGTTGTGTTATAGGAAGCAGCGTTTGCACTTCTGTTGGGTTTGTTACCTACAGTGAGCGGTTTAGTTGTGTAGGGTAAGGAAATCTGGCAGAAACGCTGGTGCTGGCACTATTACAAAAGGAACGGGATAGGGAAGGTGCTGGTCTGGTGGATGACATAATGGACGAATTCAGTCCCCTGTGCCACCAGAGGTTCACTGGGCTTAGTTAAGTCCCTTAGTGTAGCTTGGCCCTGGCTCTTTTTTGTCACAGATGTGGTTAAGGCATCTCCGTATGTGTTGGAGGGGTGAAATTAGACGTGACTATAGGGATGTTGGATAACATTCTTAGAGCTGTTGAGAAGGTATAGCAAAGTTTGTGCATCATGATGTCTGTGCCGAAGTGTTCATGTCATCTCAGCGTTTTATCTTGCTATGTTCATGGATTTTTACTTCTTACTGTGGTACACAGCCATCAAGAGAATGATGTTAAATCTCTCCTTGTCATAACCACATGTCCTCTGCTCAGCTTAAGTGTGGTGGCAGAAAACTCCAGCCGGTTCCATCTTGAGCAGCACATTAAAGAAACTTCAAGTGTACCCTAGTACAGAGTTTTCCAGAGGTTTCCAACCCTCCTGCTGGAAATAATATCATAGCTTATTATGGTTATGAAAAGCGCTTGTGTGGCTAAGCTTCATATAAAGATCCACTTCCCAAGTATCCCTGTTTCTTTGTGCCAGCTTGTGTAGTCTTCAGCTGAACTGCCTTGCAGGAGAAGGTGATAAAGTTTTGAGGCAGCAAATTTTCATCTGTATGTTTGCCTGGCTGCCGGCTCCAGACTTCAGTGTCCGAGCTAGAAATAGCTCAGAGATCTGATAGGGGGAGCCGGTGGGAGTCTCTCCAGAGATCTGTGGGCCATATGGATGTTCCAGTTCTGCACGGAGTGAATGGCTCATGGTGCCTTTAGGCAACTCATGAGATGTCTTTGTGCTTCCAGAAGTCCAGCTGGAGTTCCTGGCTGAAAATTAATTGCTGTCTGCTCAAAGATGTCTTGGCTTAATTTCTAAGAAGGAAATGGGATGTGCCCAAATACACATCAACTCTGCTGTGCAAAACCTCGGTGCTTTATAGCATGCTCTTTCTCATGCATTGTATTTCCTGTGTGGAGTTGTATATAACCCAGTGTAAGCAAAAAACCCAAGCACAAAGCTTTGTCAAAGAGCGTGTGTTGTTATAGGTATTTCTGTTAATAAGAGATAGTCTGCTGTGGAGCTGAGCAAAGATGAATGGTTTAATCTTTCCTGAACATAAAAGAAATGCTAATTTATCTAGGCTTTTCAGGGTTTATGGTGAAAATGGAGCTAGATGTTGGAGTAAGCAAAACGTAGATATCGCTGTTACTATGGCACCTAAGAAAGTGCCTACTGACTACTTTGAGAAATGGCACTGAAGTAAGTGAGCATTAAAATAAATTCTGTGTTCTGTGTGGGTGGAAACTTCTTTAGGAAGTTTAAATGTTGCAGTAATTTCTGGGATGTTTTGCATAAGCTAGTTATAACTTCTTTGTTTTGAAGAATTGTAGGGATGCTCATGGAGCTCTCCCCACTTCCCAGCAGCAGATGCTATCCCCCTACTATACTCTCCTCCGTATTTGTAGAGATGCCATTTTACGTTATGCTCTAGGGTGTATTTGTTTAAGTCCTTTGCTTTCTGTTGACAGTAATGAATATTGAGAATGACAAATCAAGGTTTTGATGTGCAGGTCGAAGTAATTAACAAAGTTTGTTGTAGTGCAGGTTAAGAGAAGGAATCTTATCCTCCTTGAATGAGTATTCTGGCTTGTCTTCTGCCCCATTTATCATCTTGCATTTTCTCTAAGCAGATGTTAGAGGAGTAACATCAACCCCGTGGTTAGAGTCAGCGCTTACAGACTTGTTACAGCAGGGCTGGTTCATTTGTTTTCTTTTTCTTTCATTGCACAGAAACTAATTAATTTTAATCCCCACAAGTGATTTCTGTGTTGTAACTGGGCAGTTACAACACAGTTGTAACAGCATGTTAAATGGTGTTAAAGGGTGATGGTGTGTTAAAACAAACTCCATTGTGGTCTTCCACTCAGTCCTTAATTGTTGGTGATTAAAATGTCAGTGCTGTCTATCAGCAGACAGACTGTTTGCTCTACCTTGACTACTGGTCATGAAAATGTCAGTGCTTGCTGTAAGCAGATGTGCTGTGCTGCAGCGTGCCCTTCCTGGCTGCCTTGTGGCTCTTCCCTGCATCTGCTGATCTCGCAGCGTTCCGTGGAGATAAGGTGAGAGAGCACTGTGCTACCTGTACAGAATGATTTAGTCAGAAAAACAAATCGTGTGCTTGAGAGATAGTCCTCATGTCATGCTCCGTTTGGTGCTACCTCATTGAGGGCTTTGTTGTATTTGTACAGTAAGTGAAGTCACTTTGGCAAAAGCTTGGATAATTATTTAATACTTTTTATGTACGTGCTGTACTTGGTTTTCCAGTAGCTTAAAAGACTGTTAACAACTGTTAACAACTGTTTTCTCCTCTAGGGATGGATGAATGAGATTTATAATTATGACCCAGAAACATACCATGCTACATTGACTCACTCTGTCTATGTGCGACTTGAAGGAAGCACCTTACGACTTTCGAAACCCAATAAAAATATTTCTAGAAGGGCTGTGTACAATGAGCCAAAACCTGAAGTCACGTATGTCAGCCAGAAAATTTATGAACTAACAGAAAGCAAGGTGAGTGTGCCTTACTTAGATCTGATTTTGACAAAGAATGCTTTAAAACTTTGGTTTTGAATTTTGAAGGTTTTTTCACTCTTCTATGTTGATGTTCTGTCATTATATAAACAAAACTGTTGTTATGACTAACTTGCAAAAGACTGTGTTGAGAAGGGAGAGTGAGCAGGGTTTAGGAAAAATCACATGTTTACGCAACAGGGAAAAGCATGATTTTCCTGCCAGTTCAGAGCAGAAGTTAACACATGGGAGTTCAGAATTCAGATTGTTCCCCAGAGATTAGATTACCTCAGGACTGTTCGGAAGCTTACACCAAAACGCATGATCTTTGGTGATTGTCTCTATCTCAAGGCAGTTCAGACAACACGTTTCACTTGAAGGGGAAACGTCCATTGTATGTGGATGTCAGAGGAGAGCGAGAGGTGGTGGAACCGGCACAACTTGCTGTTGGTACCCAGTGTCTAGGGAGCGGGATGGGGATTTTTGTAGTTGGAAGAGTGCATCAAGAGTAATGCTGGGGCAGGTTTCCTACGTGCTATTTGCCTCCCTCAAATCTGTAAAGAGTTGCCACATGAAGTTGATTCCGTCGGCATTGTATTAAGTAATACATCAATACCCCATTATTAGAGGAATGGATTTTTTTAATGTGCTGCATCAGTAGAGGGCCTTGGCAGTACAGTTGCAGGAGGAAACTATGCTTCAGTCGACTGTGGGAGTTAGAGGGAGAGAGGGACCAAGGAGACAGTGAGGATAACCTCCCTTTGTTTCCCTGAAGCAGTACGGGAAAGGAGCTTGCTGTCAGCTCTGCTTTCCATCCATTAAAGGAAGACTATGAAAAGATAAAGCAGCAGTACGGGAAAGGAGCTTGCTGTCAGCTCGGCTTTCCATCCATTAAATGAAGACTATGAAAAGATAAAGTAAAAACTTAGATTCCTGCCTATCGCTGACGTGTTTTCCTGTAGTGCAGACAAGCAAAGCCATCACATGCTACAAGAGCACTTGACTGACAATAGTCCCCCATGGTATCTTAGAAAAATTTCCAGTACTTCCCCCTGCAGCCCAGCCCCAGTACAAAAGTGCCGAGTGTCCTGACTAATAAACAACTGATGGCTGTTCTCCACAGGTTTTGGAGAACACTGGTAAGTTCAGCCCCCACATAAGAATTTTTAACTTTTACCACTCTTCTAATCACTTGCATTGCTTCAGTTTTCTCTGAATTACTGAATTTAGGATATAATTACCTGCAAATCACTTTTGGAACTTAATTCTTACATACCTGGTGTGACCGTCCCTAACTTCAAACACTCGATTTTATGACGTGGGCCTGAAAAGTTGAGTTTAAAACTCAGTTTGGGTTCTTGTCTACCCTGTGATGACAGAAATAAAGTTCTTGGTTTTTCTTTCTTTCTGTATAACTATGAGAATAACATCTTTAAAATGAAAATCGGGTTTCTCTACATGATTGTAGAAGTCTAAGCTACTTGAATGGCTCTTGCTATAAATCCCAAGGCTGTGGCTCACTGAAGATCTAGTGACAGCAGTGGCTTGGACATCAACCAGCTTTAAGTTGAGTCAGTTAAATTCAGCCGATTCGATGTAGAATCTGCCATGTTCCTATGTTCTTTATGTGACTACAGAAACATAGAAGAGACAACTGAGAAATGAGTTAATTTAACTGTTTCATTTATCCTTCAGATTTCCCTGGTTCCGAAGAGTCTGGCACGAAAACGGATTTGGAATAAGAAGTACCCTATTTGCATTGAACTTGCTAGACAGGATGACTTTATGGCTAAGGCCCAGATTGATAAAGAGAATACAGATGAAAAGTTATCAGCTGAAAAAGCAGACTTGAATAATGAAGAGTCCAAGAAACCTCAGGATGGAGTGAAGTACACTAGCCAAAAGGATCAAGTGCTTTATCTCTTTGGAAGGACAGGCAGAGAGAAGGAGGAATGGTTCAGAAGGTTCCTTCTTGCATCCAAGCTGAAGTCCGAAGCAAAGCAGCCATCCAGTTTATGTGGGAGCAAGCCAGGTATTCAATGTTCGTATTCTAGTAAAAGCATCTATTACAAGAAACAAATCAAAGTTGTGTTTTCCCAGTAGTAGCTGTAGCAACTGTGGAGCCATAGTGATCTGGACAGACAAATAATGCTAAAGACACTCTTCTGCTCCTTATCTTGGCCTCTCATTTCCACCTTCCCACGCTGCCTTTTCCTCTCTTGGTTATGTGTTTGGCTATATGCCCTCAACTATTCTTACTATTTTTAGACTGTTTTTTGTGAACACAGTATTTTTCATTGACTGTAACAACTCCTGTCATTTTTGTAAGAATGGATTGTTAGTCTTTAGGGGTTTTTTTCCGCCTGTACTGTTGGGACCGGTGTCAACATTTGCAGTATTAGACTCAGTCCTGTTATTACCCATTCTTCCTCCTCCATCCTTCCTTCTACTCCAATCTCTGTAAACAACAGAGACTTCTCATGGGTTAATGTCACAAGAAAACACATTTTTCTGTTTTAAATAAAAAGTCTTGTGCTTATACATATATCTGAACCAACAAACAACATTAGTCTACAGTTTGATCAAATGTTTGAAATATTAATTTAAACCCATCCTCTGATATAATTTTAAATGTGAATGACTCATGCTTTTCTGTCTTTATCTATTCTCTGAGAAGCTTTTTAAAAACTGGTTAACATTATTTCTGGCACATAACATCTTGAAATGCAAAATTAATGGCTAATTAAAATTCCAATAGTTACATGCTTTTCTCAGTTCTTTTAATTGCAATAGCCTAGATTAAATAAAAAAAAAAAGTTTAGTTATAGGTACATTTTAATCACCTGACTTTTATTTTAGGCATTCCCCAGCAGGCCTGTTGGGAATTCTGCCATATGTTATACATATGTCAGTGTGTCCATATTTAAATGTGCTGTTAATCAGCTATCCTGCTGAGTGCTGAATCATACCAGTCACTGGGTTTAGGACCATCTAAACACACAGTAGTGGATTTTATTTTTACCCTTCAAAATGAGAATGAATGCGCTGAATGGTCTTTTTTCAGAATAAATTAAATCTGCAAGCTAATTTTGTTCCTTTAAATGTTTGATCATACACTCTGATGTCAAGTTCCTTTTCCGTTAAACAGGTATTGTTCCTTTTGATTTAGGGATCTTGCCAACACACAGTAGAACCGATAGTCAATCTGGAGCTCTCACACACAGCCGAAGCAGCAGCAAGGGAAGTGTGGAAGAAATCGCATCCCAGCCAAAGCACAAGGATCTGGCTGGCAATGTCCGGCAGAAAATGCTTCTGGACTACAATGTTTATATGGCAAAGTGTGTTCCCCAGGAAAAGAAAAGCCCTTCGAGTAGTCCAGTCCTCAGTGCAGATAGCAGCCCTACGGCTGTGAAAAAGGTAATACTTTTCTCCCCAAAAGATTCATCAGAGATGATGATGTCTTTTATCTTGTTAACTACTACTTCAAAAATTAGTAATGTATCAAGGAAAATTAATTTCTTTAACTACAGTTGGACATAAACATTTTATAAAGTCAGTGTGTGTTTTCACGCTTGCCAGTCTCTGTTCACCACAGTTTCCTTTTAGTATAACATACAAGTTTTTCATCAGTTTAGTTTGATTTCTTATCACCCAAGAATGTCTGTTCGGAATGACTTGTGCAGCAAAAGGCAGTATGTAGATTTTCTTCAATAGGAATACGCAGGTGTGTCCCAAAAACTATTGGTCCCAGGAGGAAAACAAACAAAAAAATCAAACAAAATTCCACAAACCTCACTTCCCAATAGTCGTAAAAAGTTAAATTTTTCTGTGTATATTCTAAAGTAGCTTGAACTAAAAGAATATTTTTAAGGTCCTGGTTTGTTGATACAATTTAAGTAGAATTTTTAGTACTTGGTAGTAAAACTGATCTTCGTTTTCTGCTCATTGTGGGGAGCTAAAGGCCTTCTGCCATTCCTGAGTGCATCTGAGCACCTGATTGGGACAGAGTTGTCATAACTCAAGTGTGAGTTGGATGCTGTTCCTAGCAGTTTTTCAGTGCAGACACTACACAGTAAAATCTGGTTTCAGCCCCACATTTGGCTTTGCTCATGCACTCTGGATCACGTGAAGCAGGGCTTTTTGTGCTGGACCTAAGAACTCTCTTTCCATTGCATGTTTCGGAAGGTGTTTAATCTCTTCAGTTCTTCTCAGGAATGATGTCCTGGCCCTGTCGCCATGCATAGGGTTAGGAATTTGCCTTTAGTATGCATCTGATGGTCCTCTGGCTGGGGCTTTGATGACAGTTTTTACTGCAGAATACCCACTGCTTGGGATGATTGGGGGTCAGAAATGGAATTGCCTCTTGTATAGACTACAGCTTGACTTGGACAGTCTTGCTCAGAGGGACATAAGGCATGGATGGATGGAATATATGGTTTCAATTTTTTAAATGTTTTTTAAAGTCATACCAAATGGCTGGTGTGTTAGTATTGTGCAGTGCATAACAGCCTAATAGTGAACAATGTCTATAGCTCCAACTAATGCTTTGGCCTCTTGGACTGCATTTGAATCACTCTTAATAAAAACACCTTGATATTAAAGTACAACACTCTTAATAAATGGATCCTTAGTGCTAAGAATGAAAGGAGTTGGAGGGCACGATATAGCATCGAATAAACACATCTTGTGTTCCCTTGGGAAAAGAGATACTCTAGCCCCTGACAACCCCTGAAGCAGTGATGAATCCACTGCTGAATCTGGCACGTGTCAGGAGTCGTGCTATAAATAGATCCACAGCACTGGCAGGAAACCTGCGTCACAGCATAAGCTCCAAACCCAGCAGTTCTGCCTGCGTGAGGCTGCAGCCTTTGGGAGCAGCCATAGCCAAGAAATGATGTTCAGAACTGTAGCATCTACCTGACTCCTCTCAGAAAGCACTGCTTTTGTGCTGGCTTTGGGATTTTTGCCTGTAGTAATGAAAGGCGCATTGCAGGCAATTGAGAGGCATTAATAAGTATGTTGCCTGTCCTTCATGGAAACCTCCTGGTTTTAATGAAATACAAATCAGCATGTACACACCCAAAATTATTTCAGCTGCCTTTGCTTTCATGTCTGTGGTCAGTAATGCAACATCTGAATGTGCGTCTCCAAGTGTTTTGAGACCAAGACATAATCCTCTTGGACTGTAAACAAAACCTTTAATGCAGCAGAAGGAGCAAGATGGTTTCCTAAACTCTATTCACAAACGCTGGAAGGAA
>NW_010390085.1:0-16899 GCF_000710305.1 Buceros rhinoceros silvestris | reverse complement strand
TTTCCCTATACTGCATTTATCATCTATTTGTGGTGTTTCTGAACTGCATTTAAGGATGTAAGATTAGGTCTTGCTTTCCTATTTTTTGATAAAACAAGAGTAGAGTACCTGTTCTTCTAGATCCTGTTGGGAAGAGAGAGTGTATCTACGACAGACACATTTCTATGTCTGCCTGCTCTGGGCTTATCTGCTCTTTCTGACAGGGGTTAAATTACATACAACTTTCTTATTTCGTTGCCAGAGGTGAATCTGTGGTCTCATTCACTCTGTTATGTGTCAGGATGATGACAAACAAGCTCATGTCAGGCCAGCTGATGAGGTTGTAAAGCTGCTATCCGTGATGCGCTTTTAGCGTTCTCAGCTAACCCTGGCTGTAACACTGAACTGCCCAGTGTCATCCAGGCCTTTTCTGACCTTAGTTTATAGAATTTTTAGAGTTGAACAACCTGCTTTCTGTTTTCAGTTACCAGATGCCCATGTGGAAGCTGAAGAAGAAGAACAGGAGGCCTGGGTGAATGCTTTGCTTGGAAGAATATTTTGGGATTTTTTAGGAGAAAAGTATTGGTCTGATCTAGTATCAAAGAAGATCCAAATGAAACTTAGCAAAATAAAGGTACCTTATCTGGAGACTTGCACTACTTATGGAGGAAAACCAACACATGGTCTTGAGTTTTAAAACTGTGCAAGAAACACTTATTTCACACTTGTATGTAAAAGACAAGTAAATAAATGTGATACAGAGTTCCAGTCCAGCACTGCTGTCCGTTTCACAGTAGGATCTCAAGTTGTTAACTCCGTTGATTCAGTTTCAAATGAACCACAGCTCCATTTACTATTTGTGAAAATTTTTTATGTAAAAAGTAGAAGTATTATTGCATTTACTTCAGGGATAAATAGGACTGCTTATAAATGATGAAATCTGCTTTGGGAACTAGTAGATTGCTGTTATGCTGGAGGAGATCAAGGAACCACAATTCGAATGTGTTTGTTAGCTTCAGACATAGGCTACTTGCAGGAGATGTCAGTGGGAGTAATAGTCAGGGAGAGAGCTGCGTGTGGGGCAGTAGGGCATAATTGTGCATCAGTCGCATAAGCTCAGCGGATGAAGGGAGGAGTGGTGCTTTTGAATGATTTCTGGGTCTTCCCTTTGCATTCTGTAACTTCTGAACAGCAGCAATTAATCACAGGCCTCTTTAGCTGCTGCTGTTTGGGGAGGAGTTTCCCTCCTCCTAAAGGCAAAGGAAGATGTAGTGTTGCTGACAAAAGCTCTGAAATTTAGCTGCCAGCACCAGCTGTGGGATAGGGTTGCTTGTGCTTTGGGAAATAAGCAGTACTTAATTCTGCCCTGACTGTTTCCACAGTTGTGACAGCAGGGTACCCAAACATCTAACTGGAAACAGTTTAAGTGGAAAAGACTGGGAGTGGGGGATGGATGTATCTTTGATAGATTAAAGCACTGAGACAGAGTATCTATCAATTAGAAGTACTTGCAGTAAATAGATACCCAAATCTTTGTGGTTCTGTGCCTTTACCATACTGAAATTATAATGCATATTTAAAAGCTAATGTGCTACGAAAGAATTTGCCAAGGATAAAAATAGCTGAGATGTTGATATAACTGCAGCTATAAAATACATGACTGAATTTAAAAGCCAAAGAAGCCTTTGATTTTTGTTCTCAGTAAAGCAGGACATACTTCATTCTTGAGCTCTCTCTTCACATGCTTTGATTAGAAAGCATGCTGAAGGTTTAAGGTCAGCAACTGACCTTCAGTTTTAGAAACATTCCAAGTTCAGATGCTGAATCTCTCCGTAAAATATTATTTTGAAACTGACAACTCAAAATCCTAGAACTGGAGAAAATTTGTCTAATTGTATTTGCGTTCTTCACTGGTGGCTTTTCAGCCTGATCCATTACTTAGGTGTAATGACCTTTCTTCTCTCAGGAAACAGTGATGTTTAGCTCCATAACATGGATTGCATTCTGTTCTTTTAGCTGCCGTACTTCATGAATGAGCTAACTTTAACTGAGCTTGATATGGGAATAGCAGTGCCGAAGATACTTCAAGCCTACAAACCTTCTATTGATCACAGAGGTAAAATAGATGCTTCCATCTCCGGTTCTGCTAGGTTCATGCCTTCATACCTGTGGAGAACGGAGTTTTAATCTGTTTGTCCTGCGTTTTAATCAGAGGAAGGTACATCTGTTCTGAGGAGATCCTGAGTTGTCTCTGTCTCCAATAGTAGTAGCATCAGACTTGATATAAACATTGTTCTATAGATAGGGAAATAGATCGTGTCTTTCCATTGGAAATAATTACTGAACTAAACTAGAATTTGCATACAACAGAGATGCAGACCTGTGTCTGATACTCATACTCTGGAATCCTGAGAGCAATGCACATCTCCTCAAGACAGATCTGCCTCTGTACCATAGCAGAAAGTAGGTTCAGCTCTCTTTGAGAGAAGTTGCTGTGTTCTGAAAACTGTGGTTCAGAAAACACAGTTGTAATAACTCAGAAAACAAGAATACAGTTTGCTCTGGAAAGAAACTTCAAAATACAGCATCATACCAAAGCAATTTTTAATAGTTTATTAAGGGTTTCTTAATTTGTCTACTCTGACTTCACTGACTCCTTTAATTATCATATTGTTTTACTGGGCTGCAGAAGTGATGTGCCTGGTTTGAAGTATTGTTTAGCTCAAGGTGGAGAAGTTTCTAATTGGTCTAAAGGGAAATACGTCCTTGGAGGACCTGCCGCGAAGCAGCTGTGGATTGCATGGCAAACAACTTGTTTTTGTTTTAAACTGCTCTTTCAACTCTTAGACGAAGATATCAAAATCATTTCTAGATTGTACTAAACCCAATAAACCGGTGATGAGATGGTAGGAATTTAATGAATTTACAATACTTGTTGAGAGTGTGAAGAGCCTCTGGAGAGGCTCTAAATTACAGGCCAGCAATGACTCAAACTTCAACAAATCTCAGTACTTAAAACAGCAAAAACAATAAACACAGGCAGAGTGAAATTTGAACAGACGAATGGCTGAAAATCCCAACGGGGTCAGACTTCACTAGCTCCCCTGTGCACAGCGTTTCTAAGGTCTGATGTTTCTTTATGTAGTATCTCTTCAGAGCATGAGGGTATTGAACACACACAGCAGGTGTGTAGTGCTATGTCCTCTCTCGCAGTGCGGATTGGAGGAGATTGTAGTGCTGCAGTCAGGGGGTTTGAGAGGGGGTCCTATTCACTGGGTGGTTTGCCTCTTCAAGATCTTAGTTCTGCTCGCTGTTCTTACAGGTCAAGCAACAGTGGTTCCCCAGGATGGGGAATTTGTGGAGCACAATGTTAGATAACGAGCCAGTTCCTATGCAGGAGCAATTTAGTGTTCATCTCTGCTCATACTATGTAGCTTGGACCTGGTCTTCTAAAGGTTTATTTAGCTGTAGTTTTGATGTTAAGATTCATTTGTCTGCCACTCTTACTACAGTGCTCTTCTCTCAGATGAGCAGTTATCGGCAGACCTTTGCAAGAATACCAGATGCATGAAATTTAGGAGGAAATAAATAAACAAACTTTATCCCTAATATTAAAAATGTTGTGCCACTCAAATCACTGACTAAAAGCATGAGAAGGTCAGTAAGCTCTAACCTTTCCCTTGTAAAAGCGTGAACAAAACAGGCTTTGGGGAATTACTACAATTCTCTTGGATGTTCATAACACGTTAACTAATGCTGCCTGTTGTATCCAAATGCTGTTGTTTGCCCTTAACTCACCTGAGATTTGCAGCTTCTTGGGGAAAAACCTTGTCTCTAAAACACGGGGTACTTTGCTCTTAACTTCTCAAAAGTATGTTTTCCACTGAGCTTTATAAACAAAGCAGGTTTGAAAAGAGCAAATTGTTTTGTTGTCATAAGGACCAAAAACTGTCTTAAGAGAAATAAAAATGGAATAGATGGAATAAACTCATAGGCAATCAGTATTTGGGGAACTAGAACATTGCTGCTGCTTGTCCCATGCTTCGTGCATGGGACAACAGGTTCCCCACAGTACTTACGACATCCTCTGGTGTTCCCAGTAGCAAAGTGTCTTCACCATGGCAGAAGATTTATTTTGAGTTACAGAAAACAAAGTGAAAACATTTAAAATTCATCCCACGCATGATGCTTGCCAAGTGGTTTAATCTTTTCTTTTGCTATGAACTTATGCTCTGGGGTTCTTGTCAGATGCTTCCCTTTGCCTAGATTCAAACATTTTTAAAATTCCTTTCTCGGTTCTCCTAACTTCAGTTGTAAGCAGACTGGTTCTAAGTCATGAGATGGGATTTAGGAGACTGCTGAATACTTGGCTTCAGTTCATTGCTGTCAACAGCAGTGAGAACAATTAACTCCTTCAGTTTCTTGTTCAGTTAAACTGTGACAAGCAAGTATTTTTGGTAGAATTTATAATCCTTGTAGATTCTTTCGTATTGTTGAATGACATGTGAACTCTTAGTATCTGAGGTTTTTAAGAGTTTGCAGTGAACAATTACTGAAGTAACTTGTTTTGCTGTTGTACTTAAAAGGACATGAATAAGGACATAAATGGAAGAAAACAAAGATGGAAAAAAAATCCTAAAAGTTGAGGCCAGTATCCAGAACAAACACTTTTAGGAAGTGTTTGAGACAATCCATCACTGCAGGCAGCCCTCTGTGAGGCTTTAAAACGCTGTACTAATTGTGCGTTTTGTTTCATCCATACATTTTTACCAGTGTTTGATTATGATGAAAATAATTTTTATTACATGACTCTTAAGTAACTAAAATTGTTAACAGACAATATTAGGAAAAAAACATTTTTCTGTTAATACAGTCCTATTTGGGTGACAGCAGACGCTGTAGTTTTTACTGTTCTTCTGTCAAGGCTAGGGAACTAGCTAACTCAGAATAAATTGTACCATCTGCCCAATTCTTCCCCCTTTCTCCCTCCCCTACCTCCCTTTTTCCCTCTGGAAAATGTGTGTGATCGTTTTCTGCCCAGAAGGAATTTCCCCTCTCTGTAACGGCATCCTTTGCTTAATTTGATCTACTGCTAAGTCAACGTTGACATTTGAAGGGTGCTGAGTCATTGGTTGTCCAAAAGGTCTGTTTAGCTGTTTTCTTGTTTCTGCTGCTTTGTTATTGTAAAGAGGAAAAATCTATAAGCTTGTGTTTGAGTTCTTGTGTTTTGTTTTAGAACAACATTAGAAAAACTGTATGATGGAAAAGAATAATTTGGATTAGAAAAGCAGCAGCTTTCCTTCAGTACTGCTTCCAACATGTAATCTCATTGTGTGTCCACGACCTGGTCTTTGGGAGCTGTGTGTATTCCTGTTAATATAAGTGGATGGGATTGGGGACCATGCCATGCTTCTGATATGTTTTTGCAGAAAAGAAAATAATTTTTAAACTGAAAAAGCGTGTCTTTTCTAGATCAATCAAACCCAAAGCGTTGTTACCATTAGCTGCTTCCAAATAAGTAAAAGCAGACTGTGTTAGTGGTTGATGTGCCAGGTGCTGGTAGGGTGTAGTGGGTGCAGCTGCAATGTCTGGAAGAGGAAGAAGCATAATCTATTCTTAGTAGCATCTGATTTCTAATCTCTGGATCACAAATACCCTACAGCTTTTTTTAATTGATGGGACTGCAGGGTGTCACTTAGGAGGCAGCACCTAATCTTGTAATTATTCCCCAGACAATTCTTTTGGCAATTGCAATAAGCGAATAGTCTGCCCAGACAACAGGATTTAACGTAATACTCCCATCTGGAATTGTTCTAAGTAATGACCCCCTTTGCTGTGAGCCTATAGCTGAGTTATGGAGCAAACCTTCTCATACCTCTTCGATACACCATTGTCAGAGCAAAAGAGGTTCTGCAGGTGGTGACATGTGACGAGCAGCATTGCTCTGCGGTGGCAAAGTTTGCTTTGCTGGGACAGCGTAAGTAATACAGAGGAGCGTCTGCATTGCTGTTTGGCTTGGAGCAGGACTGCGAACAGTTTTGAAGTGAATCCCTCATTGTGTTCTGCTTTCTTTATCTTGATTCAGATCTCTGAAGAAGTTTAGGTGAGTGTAATCACACTTTCTTTTTTTAGATCATTAGCTGTACTCGCTGATCTGGCTTTCAGTGTGGCTTTGATTTATATCTAAACATTCAACTTTGTTCCATAAGTTTAATGTGAACAGGAGACTTGCTTTGATAAGCTTTCAAGTATTTGTGAATTAATGACATAATTGGTTGATAAAAAGGTAGTTTTTCTCTTTAGAAAAACTGTATGTAGGCTTTTTTAAAATGAGTTTTGGCTTGACATTAAAGTGATTGTGACTTCTTAAATTTTTTTGTTGTTGCTGTTAATTTTAGGACTCTGGATTGATTTGGAAATGTCCTACAATGGATCTTTTCTAATGACGCTAGAGACCAAGATGAACTTGACTAAACTTGGTAAAGAGCCGCTTGGTGAAGCGCTTAAAGTTGGAGAGATTGGCAAAGAAGGGTAAGGTATTACAACGGCAGAATGAAGCGAGCACTTCCGTAGTGAAAAGGGACATTTTCCTTCTGTATATGCAGCTCTGGCTATGCCATAGTTCGAAAGGAATCGGGGGAGGGGGGTGGGGTGGGGTGTTGCGTACATGTGAGCGTAGGACTTGGCCTTTTGGTGCAACTTAAATGTTTGATTTCATCATTGATAATTGTCTTAATAAAAGGCTTTTGTACTGCAGTAATTTTAAAATATATATATTTTAGTAGGATTTTAAATTGTTCTGCAACTAAAATTTAGTTTTGTCTCATACTTGGTTTGAGATTTTGCCAGTAAGACTTGAACACTGGAGATACACACGCGCAGATACGGAGATAGACACGTGTAACGTGCTCCTACAGCGTGGTACGGCTACAGCTGTAAACCACGTAACACTAAACAGCTGTGGAGGGTAAAGAGGCTGTAATTGTTCGGTGAAGTTCAGTAGTTTTATTGCATCATGGGTGTAATCACACCCCTACTTTAGACTCCAGTTTTCCTCATACCCCATGTCTATTTACCTGCTATGTCGAAGTGATGCCTTGTAGATGAACTAATTAGAAACCACACGTTCTGTAATTACCTCAGTTGTGTTTGTGCTTTTCCTCTCATTTTTATGATGTTTCAGTTTCATCAGTCTGTCCATTTGTATTAACTTGGTGGGTGACACCAGCCAAATATCCATCCCGTGACCTCTGGAATGTTGATCCTCTTTGTGCTGTGTTCTCCTTGTACGTAAGAAATCTGTTGTCCCTGAGCAGTAGATGGTCTCTGATGTAGTGCACAAGCATTGCCAACAAATCAAGAAAATATTCTCTAAATCTGACCATTAGTTTAGATATGAATAAAATGTGTGGTCTTTCAAAATTAAGATACTAGATGCTTTGTATACTCATGTCGTGGCTCTGAGATTTATTCTCAGATATCCTAAAGTAGTACTTACAGCAGTGCTATATTTCAGTGCAGTCATGACAGGAAAATAAATGCGAAAAAACTAATGGCTGAATGATCTCATACACTGGTAGAGATTCAGAGGATTTAAATTCGACCTAGATTCTCTGCTGTCAGTGTTTGAAATAAATATTTCTGAATTTACATCAGTATATTCAATAGGTGTGATTTTTGAAAAATCCCTTTAATCTTGTCCACCAAAAAAAGGGGGATAGAGGAGGAAATGACTATATAAATCAAAAATCTTGCTTCTCTTCCCCGTACCTTCAGGATTTTCTTTGTATATTTTTATATCTGTCCAGTGCAGGAATGGCCTCAGAAATAATTAGTGAAAGCATTGATTTCATATTTAAAAACAGCTTGATTCTAGCATAGCAGTAGGCCCCCAGCAATGCAAGTGTAGATGTCTGTAGCTAAGCAACCCATTACTCGAAGGTATAACCGTTAGCTCTGCTGCTCCCTGCACGCGGCTGTGACGTTTCCATGCTCAGGGCCAGGTTCTGTTCAGGGCCGGCTTTACAAAAGAGCAGCCTAATGGGTTCTAGTTTGAATGAGGTTTTATTGGCTGGGGTTTTTTTTTCCTTAAATACAATGGATAATATAAAAAAATTAAAGACTCCGAGAAGTATAGAACAGTTTGATTCTCATCTATGCTTTCCATTGTGTTAGTTCATTTTACTGGCTTTTAAAATTATCAGTAGACAATTGCTGTGACAAATCAAACCATTCTGCGAGTGCTTGCATCCCCAGTCGTTTTGTGATGCATGTTGGTTGCTTCTGCTCGGTTCTATTCCTCAGGAACCTAGAACAAACTGCCTCTTGAGGTGCAGGAACCACAGACTCGTGTCAGGAAGGCATCTACTCATCCAGAAAGAGGAGGATGGGGAACACACTGAGTTTTAACTGTCCTTGGATGTTGTCAGTGTAAAGCGAGACAAACGGTTCAATGTTGCAGTCCATTCTGTTGTTGCTGCTGCGTTCCTGTTTGACACAGAAGTGAAGTGAACCCTTCTCAGTTTGATAATGCTAGTTGCATGCTCTCTCAGGAAAATGCAGCTTTCGTAATTGGCAGTGTTATAAAATGAATACAGGTTGTGCCATACTGGAGGTAGGCAAATGCTGGCAGGCTAACCCGAGGTAACCGCACTCTCTTACCCCATCAGTCATTTTTGCGATGGTGTACCCTGTAAAAACAACCAACAAATGACAATTCATAAAATATTGTGCAATCTGCTCAGGAACAATACTGTAGCTCCAAAGTGTTTTTCTGCCAATGTTTGTGTCATTTAAATGGTCCATTGTGTGCAGAAATCCCCTGAAATTTCCCTCAAGCTTATTTATTGTTGCTTTGTTTAATGCGAGGAAATCTTGAGGTCTTAGCAGTCAGTGCATGCTTGTGGAGGCGCTTCAAAGGGCCCCATCACCTAGGCAAGGAAAACACCTTCTTGTGAGATGGTGACATCTTTAAGAGGTTTGAAAATGCGCTGGCTGTGCTTTGAACTGGGTGGTGTGGTGTGCACAGCTCAGTAAAATGAGGTCACACCCAGGCAGGAAATGTGTAGTTTGAATCTGACCTAAAAATGTGAACTTCTTTCTGAGAAAGAGCTCCAGCAGTGCTATTTGGGCCAGTGACGTGAACCATCCACCACCCCCTCTAAGTCCTCAGGGAGGTGGGTTAGTTTGGTGTGCTGTTTCACTCCTCTGCAGGTACAAAATGCACCTCTGGGTAAGAAGAGGTTTACAATTCCAGTTCCATAACCTGGTAGTAAAGGGAGGTCATGGGATTACTGCTCCTGTTCTAAACAGGTGGTCAGGAAGGAGTGCGGTGCACTTGAGCTGTCCTTTTGCGTTAGGACTTCATACAGCAGCTAAGTTTGTTCTGTGTACAGAATAGCAGACAGTAGCCTCAGTCCATGCCCTGTGTGAGGTTATTAAATGCTCCAAACAAATTTCCAAGAATACACACAAAAAAGGAAAGAAAATGCAGCTATAAGATGTAGAATATTATAGTCCTGGGTAAAGTCTCCAGGGCTAAACCCATGTGCTTTTGAAGCTTGTGTTGTGTAACTATTTCAAGCTCTTGCATTCAGCAGAGATCTGTGAATACCGAAGTGTATTCACTGTATCCTGCCCTAATTTTAATCTGTTTAAAAGATTTGAAATTTTTTCTGTGATTGTGTAGATAAATTCTTCCATAGCTGAAGTCTAGGGATTAGTTACTACTGTGTGATACTTTGTACGCTAAGAGCAGCACTTGTTTGATTTTATCACTTCCCCTCCCCCCCTCTCTTCTCCCCATGACATTCTTTGCCTTATTCCATCTTTGACTATCTGTGGCTACGATAAGGTGAATCAGTTTGAGACAACTTGGCTCTGCCAGTGTGAGCACTGGGCATTTCCATTTGGAGGCAGATGTCAAAGATTGATTCTCTTGAGCTTTGCATGTGTTACCATTGCTGCAGACATGTCTATGTTGCAAAAATTGTGTGTGTGTGCAAGTAGACAGAATGGAATTTATTGGCTTGGGTTAAAAGTGCTGTGAAGATCAGAAGTGTCTGTTGTGAAGATAAGGTACGTATGTTAGCACCTCAGTGAACAGGGATTCTGGGATTCAGTTGGTAGACAATGTCATTTTAAGTTGGAATCTTACGTTTGCCTTTAGTACAAGACAGAATCACGGTTTTACCTTTCAATTTAAAAGTATATCTTTGTTAGAGTTTTTAAAATAAACAAATAAACCTACCTATTGCTCAACTTTGTTGCTGCTTATGGCTTTCCATGAGAGATGCTTTCAGAGGTATTTCGAATAATCTCTGCATTTGATCTGAATATGTAGAATAGCTGTTCCCCTGCCATCCTCTTTTTTGCAGGATTACATTCCACTGGAGAACCCAAATTTTCAGTTTCAAAGCTAGTTCCTTCAGACTGGTTTCAGAGTGCTTTTAGTTTTGTTCTTTTAGAGAGAGTTTATAAAAAAGAAGAGGTGACATTTCAGAGTGTCCAACAGAAAGACGTGTAATGTCAGCCGAAGCTGTACACGATGAATAGCTATTTAAGAATATTACATTTGACCTGAAAATTGCATTGTTTCAGTTTCAGGCCAAGGGCGTATTGTCTTGCAGACAGTGATGAGGAATCCTCCAGCGCTGGGTCTTCAGAAGAGGATGATGCTCCTGAACTGGCAGGAGAGAAGCAGGTGCCTCCAGGAGCAGAAGGGTGAGCTGTCTGCATAGTATTTGTTAATCCTTTCCTCCCCCGCCCCATTTCCCGACTTGGTACAACTGATGGCTTGGTTCTGTCCCGTAATGCTCCTTGTCACGTGTGATGTCAGAGTGTGAGTGTATCCCGATGATTAACTAAACAACAGCTCAACCATTTCTAGAGCAAAGAGCAGCAGTACGCTGTACTGCAAACTGAAAGGCACTGCTCTGCTGAGTGTTGTACCGTGCTGGAGCATTGCTGGCCACGCAGCACCGCTGCAGCGACCTGTGCAGTGCTCCGTTTGACACCTCCTAATTTCCTCACTCTACATTACAGAGAGCACCAAGGCTTTGTGCCGGAGAGCCTGTGGGGACCTTCCACAGCCTGTCTTTCCTGGTAGCAGAGCCAAAGACAGGAATTTGTGTGTGAGCTTGGAACGCACTGTTACAGTGTTACACCAATTCTGATCCTGCTGACCCCGTATTTCTTTTTTTTTTTTCTTCTTTTTAAGAAAACCATTGTTATTCAAGCCTAGCTTTCTTGCTCAGGGTTTTGTGTTTTGTTTTGGTTTTTCCCTTGAAGGACTTGGAGGGTCTGGGCTGTGCAATACTGCCCTCTGATGCTGTGCAAGCATGCTGAAAAAAATTCTCTAACGTCAGTTATGCCACATCATTCCTTGTTTTGGCTGCTGTTCTGAATTTTGCTTTTTACACCTGATTGAAATTATGCCATGAAATGAGAAATCTGTAGTAACACTAAAATGTCTCAGACGATCATATTGTTTCCTATCTCTGAAAAAATCTCAGTGATTTTTACAGTGAATGTACCGAAAGGCTCCATGACATATCAAAAACGTTCAAGGGAGTTTTCTTGGTGCTTTACTTTTAAAATTTTGAAAACTGTGTGATTAGTTGTTGGTATTATTTCAATAGATGCATTTTATATCTTTGAAAAATATGTAGATCATATAAAGAACTTTAAAGGACAAAGAAGAACAAAGAATTTTTAAGTAAAACACTGAAATAATTTCCTTACAACTTCCAAAACGCCACATTACCATCACTGTAGAAACTGATGGGTAAAGTTACAGCTAGTCTAAAATCCAAATGTTCAAGTTAACTCACCCCTCTAATGTCAGCTGAGGAGTTTGTTGTCTTATCTCATGCTAAGGAAAAAGGTCAGGAAAAAGGCTGGGTAAACATTAATTTTTTGCAGGATAGGAACATTTCTTTAGCAAGGTTGTCTCTGCTACGTAACATCAAGAGCTGCAGTTAGGTGAAATACAGTGTGTGAAAATACCAAACGTGCTATTCTTAGCATGTCTGTTTCTGAAATAGGATAAGTGTGAGAAAAGACACGGTCAGTCCTTAAAAAAAATCCGAGTTTGAAAAGCTCGGGTTGTCTCCTGAGACTGTTGCCAGGAAAAGTTTTTGCAGGCGTAGTTAACTACTTCGGAGTATTATTCCATCCACCAACAAAATTGCCTTCTTCTTGTTTTTCACCACCTTTATACTTGCTGTAAATGCTCCAATAGCTTTAAAATGAAAGCCTCATTGTTCGACACACACTGTTAGGTAGATTAGACATGATGGTTGGGTCTGCTGTGGTGATAGGTGCGTATGTCTCAGTGCATCTGGGTCCTGACAGTTTTATTAGAATGGTAATAGACTGGTTGTCACTTCTCATGCCAGTTTGCTGGCACAAATGATGCAAGTGTATTTGCAATTTAAAAAAAAAAGTGGCATTTCTAATGCCATCTGGGAAGAAGTGTTCAGACTAGACAGAATTTCTGCCAGACACTTGTAGCTGACTGTGTACAGCTGCTGTGAAGAATTTTTATATCAAAACGTCTCATGATTTAATAGGAAATCCATGGGTGTCTTAGCAAACAATAATTTAAAGAAAATTACCTTGATGTACTCTTTCTCTTCTCTATCTAAAGGTATGTCGGAGGACATCGGACAAGTAAGATCATGAGAATTGTGGATAAAATTACCAAGTCAAAATACTTTCAGAAAGCAACAGAGACAGAGTTTATTAAGAAGAAGATTGAAGAGGTCTCCAATACTCCGTTGCTGCTAACAGTTGAAGTACAAGAGTGCAGAGGAATGCTAGTAATTAACATTCCACCTCCACCTACTGACAGAATATGGTAAGAGGAACCTTCTGCAGACCTGGGCAGTGTTTCAGGTGTGGGCTCTCAAAGAGATTGTAACTAAGACAAAAGGTAAAGTGTAGCTGAAATGGCTTCTGGGAGGTGTGATACCAACTAGTTGTAAATGAGGTGGGAACTTCTATTAAGAGAACATTGACAGTTAATGTTTACGTCCGTACTGCTTTGGAGTGTTTATAATTGAACCTGCTCTGGGTACTCTCCCAAGGTACGGCTTTCGAAGACCTCCCTACCTGGAGTTAAAAGCTCGACCTAAACTTGGTGAGAGAGAAGTGACTCTGGTTCACGTAACTGACTGGATAGAGAAGAAACTAGAACAAGAGTTTCAGGTGTGTTTCTTTTAATTTCATTATGATAGTTTTGGTCTATTAGAGGAGTGGGGGGGGTTATTTTTTGCATGTTCCCTATTTCATTCCAGACTTGTCAGTAGCCTCCACTGGTCCTGTTCAGTGGAAAGGGTGTTAAGAACTCTGCTGAAACTGGCTTCTGGGATGGTCTCAAGACCATGTGTAGACCTCAATGGAAATCTGTTTTAACACTTGTCAGAATAATTTTAGAGCTGAAGATGCCATTTCTTTGAAATAGGTACCTTGTCAGAATTTGTAGTACTTGCACAATCCTAGGTGTTCTTAGAAGGCCAAACTGTTGTCTGAAATAAAGGACATATGAGGCAGTAAGATGTCTTGTTACTACTCCCTTTAAAGTAATTTTTAAAAATTCACATTGACCGTAGTGCAAAATAGGAAAAAACCTTCAAATTTAGAAATACTTACAGGATAGGAAAACAGTTTACTGACCAGATTCGTTCCGGACCCCAACCTGTACAATCAACCACAAGTCAAACCCACTTATTTCATTGTAAGTGCAGTTTTGAAAATACATGGGTGAGAGCTGAGAAAGCGGCAGGGTTAAGAAAAGTTGGCATGTTCCCTGTAGCGCTACTTCAGTTTAATGGAAAATGCAGAGATCTTCATCTTCCTGGGCTTCATCTACAGCCGCAACACAGCTAGAAGGCTTTTGAGTTCATGGGCACCGTAGGGCGTCAGTAGGGCATTGACTCAACTAACGCTGAACTCAAGCACTTTTACCTGAAAATTTGTGGCATATTTAATGAAACACATCAGGAAACTACGGTTTCAAGTGGCATATGAAATGTAACTTGATTTATTTGCATCTTTTCCACAGAAAATCTTTGTCATGCCAAACATGGATGATGTTTATATTCCTTTAATGCATTCAGCCATGGATCCCCGCTCCTCCACATGCCCTTCGAAAGATCTGATCACGGAGGCTCCTGATCAGCCATGACATGTGAAGACTCTTGCAGTTTACAGTATTATGAAAGTTATTCACATGGTTTTATAAACTGTGCTGTAGTTCTCATCCTTAACTCGTGCCACTCCCCCCCTCCCCAGGACTGCCTATAACCATACCTTTGTGCTCACTTGCCTGGTTGTTGTTCCTGTGTACTTCAGCTACATGAAGTTTCATTCCATGAAGCAGTTGATTTATTTTTGTACTGGCTGCCATCAGGATTTTAACTCGGAGGCTAAGGTGACCTGTTCTTTGGGGGAGGGAGGAGGAACCTAACTGTAATAGATTGAGGAGCTGGTTGACACACCTTTTGTTCAGCTTGTTTTCATGCTATGTTAACGTGCGTTAAAGCATTGAAAAGTTGTTTGGCAGCAAAGGAACTGCGTGCCAAATGGAAAAAAATCCTACATAAGGAATGAATTTATAAAACTGGAAGAATATTTTTCTTTCTCAGGCAGGTGGAGGTGTGGAATGAACTGTTTTATGTTCTTTCACTTCTGCAGTCAATAGCTTGTGTCAAGCAAACGAAATATGAAATGCTTTCAGGATAAAAGAATGTAAATTGGATGTATAAGTAATATTGTGATTCAGTGTGGTCTATACATATTACTTTCTTTCATACAGAACTTGTGCTTTTTTTGGGAAGCAAGTAGCCATAAAACACACAACTATCAGTGAAGGGGGGACTGTCAGATCTTTGTAAATGAGGAGAAAAAAGTTGGTAAAGCCATGAGACCAAACCATAGCAAGCCGCCTTATAGTGAGGTACAATCACCTTGGTTCATGATTAATTCTGAATGTTTATGAAGACATGAGCACACACATAAAACATCAATACTGCACATTACCAGAAGTACTTAGTTACCTGCCGTGTAGAGCCTCTTGCCACAAGGAACCACACCAAGTTTTTTCTTCGAGGAGGGTTTGTCTTTTCCACTGCACTGTGTTTACAGGCAAAGCGTGGGACCAGATTCTCACCCTGCAGCCTGCAACTCCAGCCATCAGCTCGCCTGATGCTTGTCCAGCAGCTGCGACTGAGACTTTGACCCCCATGCAGTGGTTTTTTGGACTTTGTGGAATAGGAATTCAAGCATTGCAGTCATTCAAGCCAATTGGCATGTAATTAAAGACTGTTTCTGCTAATTAATGGCCAAAATTAAGGGGGGAGGGGGAACTGCCTTTTATTTCTACCTGGTGTAATGATTCAAGACTAAATGTATGCAGGAAATCCAGTATTTGAACACTACATATCCACTATTTAACACATGTAATATTTTTCTGATACTCAGTGTTGCCAACTGCTCATGGATGTCAGAAAACATTTTAGTTTACAAAGAAGGTGAGTTTTGGCTCTCCTTTTATAACATGATTTGCTTTTTTTTAGGAGTAATTTTTTAAGAACTTTTTTGTACGTTGTGTTGTCACATTTGATGTAAATCAAAATTTCCATGTGTAACGATGATTTACCATCTCTAAATGAAGCTATTATATTGAAGGTTTTTTAAACAGCACCTTGCCTGAAACATAAAAGAAAACTAGCATTTAATATATTTAAAATTAATTCTATATTTGAACACCTATTTTGGTTACCTTTAATTGAAATATTAGTAGGTTATATTTGTTACCTGAACTCCTCCTTGACCATTCCAGGCTGTGTCTATTCTGGGGTTTGCTCTGATGATGTAGGCATTATTTGCCTTTCATGAAGTCTGCATGTCTTGTACGCAGGTCTTTTATATGATTTAATTTCTATGTGCAATAACAGAAGTCAAAGGACTAGATGCACTAATGTGTAAACAGAATTAGACTTATTACACAAGATTGTCATATTGCACTTCATAAACTGTGGGTAACTACAATCTGCTTGCTTTGTTTTATTAAATAAATTTATCCCATGTCGAACAATTACTCAGTTAAAGTTCTTTTCTATATAGCACTTAGCAAGTTGTTTCAAGAACTTCATTAGAAAGGCAACTTGCTAAGGTTATACTATGCTATGGTTTTAATGGTTTTACAATTTTAGGGTTAGCAAATGCTGGGGTTGTTACAGCTCTAAAAGGAAAAGCCTACTTTGAATTTTACTGTAGTTGGACACTAAATTTCACTGCAGCAGTACATACTTGAAAAACATGTTTTTTCATTCTACAGCAGTGAAAACCTTAAAATCACCACCAGAGGTGGCATGCAGTACCCTCTGTGGTAGGTTTGGTGGTGTAAGCTTCTCTGAGCTCAAGCATCTTACTTTAGTCTTACTTTAGTCTTCCTAGACTCAGTTATCACTCCTTTATATCCACCCACTCCTGGCATCATTCCATCTTCTGTACACACAAAGCCTTCAAGAGACAGTAAAGAGAGGCCCTTTCAATAGCTGCAGCTTAGATCACTGGAGTCAAGTTCCCTTTTGTGCACAAAGGACCCTCAGCAGTGGGTGCTCTTCTAGTGCTATATAGCTAACTCACCTTCACGGAGAGGCTGGGCAGGAATCCCAGGACTTTACTGCTTGTTCCAAAATCCCCTTTACAAACTGAGCCCTGAACTACTTCAGGGGAAAACTACTGCAGTGGTGCAGGCTGGCTTGAAGTCACGCTGAGTGACCGATGCAGCATGAGTAATCTGGACCCTCTTTGACCCTCTTCCACCCAAACATGCCCAGTGCCAGAGCCACGGGCTGCCGTCGCGGTAAGGCCAGCAGTGTCCCGGGGCACACCCCGGCCTCCACCCCCGCC
>NW_010390084.1:31930-32936 GCF_000710305.1 Buceros rhinoceros silvestris | reverse complement strand
TGTTACTAGCCAAAGCGTGCAGGCTTCTTGTGCGTGCTGTAAAACGCACTTGGTGGCGTTGGGAGAGTAAAGCAGCCTGCTACAATGCTCTTAAAATGGAAAGGAGTCGTTTCTACTAAAGGCGATGTGTACGTTTGCACCATGCGCGTGACCCTTCTTGCAGTTTAAATTGTCTGCAAGGAATATTGTGTATCACCTTTATGAAGAGCTTTGGTTCTCTGTTGAACTTGAATTGAGATGTGTTAAAATATTGCGGTTGGGTTGGGTGGTAGTCTGTGTTCCTGGCTCCGGATACCGTGGATGTGGCATATAAAAGGGATAAGCCCAGGATGCAGTCTCAGTTATTCAGAAGCCTTTACTATGCTGAACACCTGCAGACTCAGGTGTTCCCCCAAGAAAGGTGCAGATGTTCAGTATTCCTGAGGATTTATACCAATAATGCTAACAGCAACAGCAATTGTTTGGCAGAGAGCCTTGAATTCAGGTTGGCTTTGCGAAGGAGCTGATGCCAAGTGCAAGGCCACATGCAGAATGGGTTAGTTTGTGAGCAATGCCATAGGTTTGCACTGAACACCTTGCATTCATCATTGTATCGTTCCTCCCCCATTCATCTTCCTCACCAATAACAAAACTGACAAGCACAAACCAATTTGAAAGGTGTTATGACTGAGATTGAGCATTACTTGGATGACGTGGTTGTAAGGGCAGTTACGTTATTGTTCTGGTAAAAACCAGAATACAAAAGCATGTTGATACGCCATGAGCATCTGTAGAAACATAACACACTCTAGCACCTCCGTGCCCTTCTTGACGTGAGGGGCCCAAAACTGGACACAATATTCAAGGTGCACCCTCACCAGTGCCCAGGACAGGGGGATGATCCCTGCGCTGGTCCTGCTGGCCGCACTATTTCTGATCCAAGCCAGGATGCTGTTGGCCTTCTTGGCCACTTAGGCACACTGCTGGCTCCTCTTCAGCTGCTCTCGACCAACACCTCGAGGGCCTT
>NW_010390084.1:24461-31773 GCF_000710305.1 Buceros rhinoceros silvestris | reverse complement strand
CAGGCCTTTAGGGTTGCAGGGGATTGTTGTGACCCAAGAGCAGGACCTGGCACTTGGCCTTGTTGAACCTCAGACCATTGGCCTGCTTTGGTATGAATTCAATGGTAGGAATGTTACACACAAGTGTGCACCCTTCTTTTTTTAAGAAGAGCTAACTATAATAAAAAGCCGCTCGCATGGTCAGCAGAATGAAGAGTGGAAATCAGAAATTCATAAATGAAGGTGGAGTTGCTGACTGTCAGAGAAGGACAGTATCTGTTTAAGATGAGGGGCAGTGGTTGCAGAAAGGCAGGGCAAAATACTTGGTTAGTCCGAGTTTTGAATAAATCTCCGGTGACCCAGATTTTGCCAGGTAAGCTGGTAGGATATAAAATTGCTGCTCTAAAACTTGGCTGGAAGTTGATGAAATACTTTACATCTTGTCGGCGGTAATAATGCGGAGCTACAGCAGAGGACGCAGCAGCTCCCTCCTGTTCTTGTCTATGGGTTGGGGATGAAGGCTGAGCAACGTGAACCAGGGCAGAGTTTGTTGCTGGGTGTTGGCACCTGCCCTTCCTACACTGACTAATTTTCTACAGCGCAGCTTTGGAAACACTCATGCTCCTGAGAGTGATTGTGGGTGTTTTCTTTCACAGGTATAAATTATGTATCCAAACGTACAGAAATATACATGTAGAGAGAGATAAGGATAATGAGATGTAACAATACTTAGTAACAATGTTTCTCCTGTACTCATTAGCAGCTGAAATGTGGTGTGTCTGCATTGCTGGTTTTCAAGACGCTTTCACCGGCCCACACCACAGAGCTGTGTTTTTATTGGCAGGTTCGAGTGGAAGGCTTTAACTACGTTGGCATGGGCAATTCCACCACCAAGAAAGATGCGCAGAGCAACGCCGCTCGAGACTTTGTCAGCTACTTGGTTCGGGTGAATGAAATGAAGAGAGATGAAATCCCTGCATTTGGAGTAAGCTGCTCTTTCTCCTCACTGAAAGCTAATCTTTACTTGCAGTGCTGTGCGTCTAGTTATGTTTCATCCCTGGAGTTCAGTGTGGCACCCTTGGGCAGTGGAAAGGACTGGATCTGTGGGGTTTCTGCTTGCGGTGCTGGGGAGCTGCAGCACGTACAGTGAATATCGTAGGGTGGTCTGGTAAAAGCAGCTGCCTGTTGGTCTGAGTAAATGGTGAGGCTGGGGAGAATTCAGAGTCCCTGTAAGGTGCAGCCTAACTTTAAAAGTGCTCAGTACTCACACCTGACAGTGGGAATTGTGTGTTGTGATATATAATACTGTGTGCTATAAAATAAAATAAAAAATATCACAGACCTCTCAAACCAGACATTGAAAATCTGGCATTTTTTTAACCATAAAGGCTTTCTGCCTTAACTCCTCACATGTGTAACAGGATCAGTGCTTTTTGTGATGCTTTATGAACTACAAGTCTCAGCAGTGGCTCTCCCATGAAAGCTGAGGAGGAGGGTAATTCTGTCTTGACAGCGATTTTAGTGAACAGTAAATAAAGCAGGAAGCTGCACGTTCCGTGTTGGGAGGGAAGAGTCTTTTCCTGGTGGCTCATGAAGGATGTATCTGTATAAGGTACACAGTGTCCCTCTCCCGTCAGCCAGGGTGAAGCCCTGCGCTAACCGGGCCGTGTTGTTTCTGATGTACCAGTGAGTTTTGTGGCAGTGTGATGTGTGCTGCATGGCTGAGTCCTAAACAGGGAGAGCAAGTCTGTGTCTCGAATAAAGCAGAGATGATCAGTTAGTTAACAGACACGTCCAACCGTGGGAAGATGGAAAATGGAACTGATTAACCACAGTGTTGTCGTTTCCTAAAGGTGTTAGTGTTTTGTTGTGGTGGAGTTTTCTGTGTGTTCACAAAGTATATTTGAGTTCCCTTGCGTCTACAGCAGGGACCAGTGTCTGTTACGTTTCCCTGGGTGCCAAAACAGTTGATACTATAACTGCTGAACTTGAGTAAGTCGAGGCTACTCGCTGGTTGGAAATCTTTTTGTAGAACACCCCCAAAAAGCCAGATATTCAACAACTGTATTCCTTCCAGTCTTTAAATGGGTGTTACCATGGGGGTTTCTATTGCACAATGATGCATAACCTTTTTAAACTGCCTGAACAGTTTTCTAGCTAAGCAGTAAAAAGACTTATTCTGTATGAATGTGCTGATGTTTCCCTTCATTCTGTCTCCTAGCCCATACCTGGCAATACCCCTGATGGACACGAAGCAGGTAGAGATGTTACTGGTTCCAGTTCTACTTTGGGTGGACCTCTTCCTCCACATTTGGTTATAGAGGCTGAAATAGGTAAGACTGTGAAAATTAATTTATGAGTATGTGGGTGTAATAGCTGCATAGAGATCTGGGCGGGGTTTTTTTTTTCTCCCAAATAGCATAATTGTGCAGACAGAAGACACCTCAGAGTCATTGTAGTTCTGAGGCAGAGGTGTGAATGACTGCATGACATCTGAGGGACTGGTTATGTCCCATCGAGATCACCAAGAAATACCTCCCTGTTGCTAAAGAACATGTTTTGGGAGAGTTACTTTGGTTTTATTTTTCTATATGGTAGGCAACAGCCCAGATGCAGCACCTGGAAACTGTGGCAGTCGTGGAGCCCAGTGGGATCGGGGTGCAAATTTGCAAGATTACTATTCGAGAAGAGAGGAGCAAGAAGTGCAGGCAGTAAGTTGTGCTATGTAACTCTCCTTTACTTTCCATCTTAGATAAGTGTCTTTTACTCCCTTTCATTTGTTACTGGCATTTAAAGTCAAGGGTTGTAGTTTTCATTTGATATTTTGGTGTTGGTTTTAACTTAAGCTGCAGGTTTACCTGCTGACTTCTAACAATGGTAAGTTGTTTTAAGCTAAGAACGAAATAAATCCCTTTGGATACTGTGAATATCCGATTGTATGGACATTTTGTTGTGAAAATAGGGAAATACTGAGGAATTCTTAGCATTTTCTGTAATGAACTATTTTGTAGTATCTAGACAAGTTATTTCAAAGCCTTGTAAAAATGTGTAAAACTGAAATCTGTTAGAAACCAGAAAACAGCATTTTTTTTTCCTCTGAATCTTAGACCTCAGAGTCAGAAGTGGACTTAAATGCTAATCTTCACGGGAGCTGGACCTTGGAAAATGCCAAGGCACGTCTGAACCAGTTTTTCCAAAAGGAGAGGATTCATGAAGAGTATAAATACACTGAAATGGGGCCTGACCACAACAGGTTGGGTACTTTTAGTTACCTTCTGCGTGTGAAGGGTTAGAAATATTTTCAGTGATGGCAGCTAATGACACTTACTTGCAGTGCTCCACAGTGCCCTTTGAGAAACCAGCGTTCTTCACCAGGACCAGCAAGATCCCTAGATGTTGAAACAGAGGTGCCAAGATCTGAGTGACTCTGAAGAAATTTCTGTCGGATGGTTTTCATGCATGTGCGGCTTTTGAAATGATTGCTGTGCTCTAGCTCGCTGCCCAGGCGCCAGTTGGACTGGAAACAACACGTTGCAGTAATCATTTGCACAATGGCAGCTGCCTTTGTGCATTTTGTGTAAATCTTAAATATGTAGATTTGCTTATGTAGAAATGTGCTTTAAGGACATTCTAGTCATATTTTTATTACAATTAACTTTTTTGGCAGTGAAATCGTCTACTGGAAAAATTAGGTTGTCAGAATCTTCCCAAAGGAGCTTTGGGGGTCTTATATTTCAGTTGAAACCAGCTGGGTATTACTCTCTTTTAACTTTCTGCTCATTCCATCAGAAAATTTGTGTGTGCTTCTCCCAAATGAAAATAACGCATAAGGGATTGTGCATCAAGAATTGACAGATTTTGGGTTTTTTACCCCCGTTTGGGCTAGTCTTTACAAACCATCAAAACTTCAGGACTTTGTATTATTGTGTTATTTCTTGTGACATATCATTATGTTTCGTGGTCAGAAACAATGGCCTGCTGCTGCTGCTGGGCTTCGGGGTTAGGGTTAGGGGTTAGGCTACTAGTGAGTTACATTGGTATCATATGGGATACAGTTCATGGTACAGGGGGATGCGTGTTAATGTCACCGTAACGTGCTGTCCGCTTCATAATTCTTGCCTTAAACTTAGGCAGCTCAGAGCATGTTTCCTAGTAATGGGACTTTAGATTTCAACGCGGAGTGGTGGCATTTGCAGGACTGCTCTTAACAGATCTGCTGGTTCTATTGATGGCAACTCTGTTACCTACTAACCTGGGGTTAAAGGAACTAAAAGCAGCAACATTTTACCTTGGCCATTGATGAGTTGAGAATTTCTGACTGAGGGCAGAGACATCTTTGCCTAGAAGAATTGGAAGAGTAGATACTTGTGCAGTTCAGCTGTGGATAACTAGACCTTTGTGCTCTTTTTTCTTCTATAGGAGCTTTATTGCAGAAATGAACATTTATGTGAAGCAGCTGGGCAGAAGTAAGTGTTCCTATTGATTTTTTATCTTAGCAGGAGATGGTTGTTGGTACAGAGGGATAGGTCAGACTCATTGGTACAGACTTTTAAAGTGATGTCTTGGAGCCACTTACCGAGGTCAAGGTTCATGTTTGTTTCCTGACAAGAAATCTTTTTTCTGTGTGCTGTGCTTGTTGCATTCTGCTCCTTGTCCATTACATGATTCCACTCATCTTTTTTCTCAGCACAAAAAAATGCTTATGAGAGGTGGTAGTTTGTGTTTGGCTTAATTACCTAAGAAAGCCCATTTCAGAGTAGTATCTTCTGTGGAAGTTGTTTGACTCCTCAGCTCTGAACTTTCTGTGCTGCAGGGATTTTCAGTCGCGAGCACGGATCAAACAAAAAGCTAGCTGCCCAGTCCTGTGCCCTCTCCTTGGTGAGACAGCTTTACCACCTTGGAGTCATAGAACCTTATTCTGGACAGGCGAAGAAAAAAGGAGAATTGGTGAGTTTGGTAGAAGGGTTAGAAATTGTTGCTTTCAGTATAATAACACAAGTAGTCTCTTATGAACATGAGCAAGTTAGACTTAGCTGTCCATATTTAACAGCTTACGAGTTAATAATTTTGATGCTTTAGAAATATAACTTTATATTAGTGGAGCAGTAAACTGGTTTTACTGCATATTAAATAAGATAGGATTTGTAACAAATCCTTTTTTTGGTATAAATTTTCTACAGGCGTAAGGATTTCTGGTCATGCTATGTACAACTCTCAGCTATTTGTTTTCATCCTCTGCCACATGAGATTTTTGTTGGTATTCAGTTCCAAGTTTGGGAGTGTTTTTCAATCTCCGAGTTTAATTTCAGAGGAAAATATTCTGCAGTTTCTCTTGAGTTGAAAAGATGGCAAAATGTTTCAAGAATGTGGATTTTGAACTGATGGTGCTCTTTGGCCTTGTTTCACAAGGAGCTGTCTGATAGTTCAGTATACCCTCTGGCAGCTTGCAGTGCTGGCTTCTGTCGTCTTGTCCTTTTGTCTATATCAACATGTAGTTTTTAAACATTTAATAGATGGAACCCTATGAGGTGTCACTGTCTCCTGACTTAGAAAATCAGCTGCAAAAGACTGTATGGGAGCTGTCTCTGGAGACTGTGCCTTTGGTGAGTGTGCAGTTCAGATACTCCAGCATTACACATTGGGCCTGCTTGTTTAATCCATTTCTCTTTCTTTGCCCACTTTGCTTTTGGATTGATAGCCTGAAGATGCCAGGAATCCTGTTCTGATTAGTGTTGGAAAGTTGGCCCATTTTGAACCATCGCAGAGACAAAGTTGTACGGAAGTTGTTCCATGGTCGCCACCTCATTCCAACTGGAACCCTTGGACCAGCTGCAATATTGATGAGGGTCCTCTGGCAAATGTAAGATAGCTTAAAAAATTGGTTTGTTGTTTTCACCATGCTTCCAGAACTTTTAAATGCTTTTTGCCCCCAGGATTTAAAGTATGAGCTATTCCAAAGGAGAAAACAGTCCACTGATGAAATGTCTTCCCTTCTTGACCTGGAGGAAGGGAATCTTTCCATTGGTAGGAGCTCTTTGTATTTACTTCATGTTTTATTAGGTTCCTGAGCAGCAGTGTCTTGGATGTCCCGGTGCTTTGCTTTGTTTCACTTTTTGCCTGCTGTTGTGCAGCTCATACAAAGTTCTAACTGAAATGCCAAGGTAAGCTAATGGGCATGGCATTTAGAATTCGCTTGCTTCTTTTTCCCACATTCCCGTACTAAGGCCTTTCTTTGGGAGGAGAAACTGCTTCGAGCTGGTGTCACTACACAATCAGCCTACTTGCTTTTTTCGGTCATTTCTAGTCCCACTCACCACAGAACAAATGAAAAGCGTAGTGTGACATGATGAAACGAGGAAGAAGGGAAGAAATTATAAGTTGCCAAATTTAGGGGAATAATTTGGCCGCTGGTATAGCCTGGTCAGAAAAGCCTCTCAGTGCAGGAACTTCGGTTTCCTTCCACAAGTAACTGGAATGCTTAAGACCAAAATAATTTTGATACTACTTTCAACTGCATTTTTTTTTTTCCATAAATGACATTAACATTGATCATTATCTGTTGATTAAAAAAATATGGAACTGATGTAAATTTGAGTGTTGCTGCTTAAAACATAACCAATGAAACCATTATCAGTAAATCATAAAACATAACGTATTTCCAGACACTGCAAATTGAGCTGGTTTCAAATCTCATTTCTATGTGCTAGTTGTGGTGCAGCTAACTCTTTTCAGCAAAACCAATTAGCCCTTTGGGAACAAACTTGAATTTCTTTAGAATTCTCTCTTAGTTGAACTGCAAGAGTTGCCTGATAAATTTTCCTCTCTGCTCACTTTTCTCTTTTCAGCTACTGTTCTGTGGGTGGTTATGTGCTTATATGGCCTCATTCCGTACCTTAACAACTCCTGCCTGAATGATCACCGAAGTATCTTACTGGTTTACTGCTGAAGAGAGTGTGTTTCTCAAGCAGTTAAAGTATTTAAATTTAAACAGTCATTCTTTTTTCAGTATGTTGGACCTTTCTGAGAAACTTCTTTGCAGATGGCCATTTAATTTTAACGCGCTGGAGTGAGTGAACGAAATAGGCATAACTGGTTTCAGAAAGTTCTGTAGGAAATGTTCCTTTACTGATATTTGCAGTCATTATGTTGGTGTGTCTGATTTAATAGTGGAGTTATGATACAGACAAACAGAGGGGACAAAAAGCCTCCAAACAATGTTTTGTCTTTGCAGCTCACTCCAGAGCAAATAAGCATGGATCTGAAAAGTGAGTTTGTGTACCGTTTGGAGCAGGATCAAGAACTACAAAGGGTAAGTGTGTTTCCTGTGACGTGG
>NW_010390084.1:6347-24271 GCF_000710305.1 Buceros rhinoceros silvestris | reverse complement strand
ACTAGTCTAGAATAGGTTGATTTTTGGGGATTTTCAGAAATGTGCTGAATTTTGTTCCAGATCCAAGAAGAGAGAGAGGCCTTACCTGTGAAGAATTTTGAAAGTGAGATTCTGGATGCAATCCGTCACAATTCTGTGGTTATCATCCGTGGTGCCACTGGCTGTGGCAAAACCACGCAAGTGCCCCAGTACATCCTGGATGAATACATCAAAACCAACAGAGCTGCGGAGTGCAACATAGTGGTGACACAGGTGAGAAATACACTGCAGACACAGCCACTTCGGTTTTGTGATGGAATGCTAGAAATCACCTCTTAGGATGTGTTGAGAAATCTGATTATCATTGGAGGACATCATTCATAGAACTATCTCCTCAGTAGGAGAAACTTCAGCGTTAGGTATTTTTTCGTTTGAAGAGTTCTTTCTTGTATCTACAGTTGGAGCAAACTGGCTTGTACCTTGCCCGGGTGAAAACTTTTTGGCAGACCAAGGGGAAACAATTTGATAAATGCCAGCTGGTAGTTGCTGTATGTACTTATATCCCTCCTCTGTAATTTTATGTGCAGAATTAGCCATTTCAGAAGAAAAAGTCCTGCTTTTCTAGGTGTCACTGTTTAGTGATTACTCTATAAAGAAATCTTAGGGCAGGGCACCTATAGCATTTATAATTTACTTTCTTATTTTTGGTGGTGCTCTGATAAACATGTAAAACCTCATCACTAAGTCAGGGAAAACTTTTTCATCCCTCAGCCTCGGAGGATTAGTGCGGTTTCTGTAGCAGAGCGTGTGTCGTACGAGAGAGGAGAACAGCCGGGGCAGACCTGTGGATACAGCGTGCGATTTGAGTCTGTGCTCCCACGGCCGCATGCCAGTGTGATGTTCTGCACTGTAGGTCTGTATGGCTTTGTTTGTGTTCAGAGCTTATTGCTTATTGGTCTGAATTCTTTGAGTTAGCAGGAAAAGCAGGAATATGGTTAGTTTTAGAAAGTCCGTTTAAAAGATTAAAGTGGGGTTTTATTGAGTGGAAGTTTGCTGACATGCTGTTGTGCAAAGGAAGATTAAGATAGTTGTTCAGAAGTGTGATATACAGGTCTAATACACACAGAAATCATCTCCTGAAGAGATAAAATCGCCATATATTGGTTGTCCTTAAAAGACAGAAGGGGAAACAGTATTGGGTGGGTAAGAGTGATACTTCATACCCTCCCCGTCCCTAGTGCTGCGTGAATGAAAGCGTGGCAGTAGGAGATGGGGCTGTGACAGGGGCTGGGCAGCCTGCACACTTCTCATGTTTTATTTAAACGAGTGCAAATGCTTGTGATAAAACTGTGGGAGCTGGGGGAAGATTGAGCTGTTGCTTACATAGACATTTAACAACTATGTCTGTTTAAGGTGTTCTTCTAAGAAAGGTGGAGGCTGGGATCCGTGGCATTAGTCATGTTATTGTTGATGAGATCCATGAGAGAGACATTAACGTGAGTTAGCTTGCGGTTACAGTCCTGTTTCTCTCTGTGCTTCAGTAACTTCTGTGTGCGTTCTTGTGTAATAACTAACATGCCAAAGGAAACCGTGCGTCTTACTAAATGCCATATATGTGAGTTTTCCATCTTCAGTAAGATTTTTAGAAGCTTAATTACTTTGTATCTGGTTAGAAGAGCAAGAACTTGTGCTTCCTTGCTGCCCTGTCTCTCTTTTCCTGTTCGGATCTCCTTCTGTGTCCTGCTCCTCTTTGGAAAATAGATCAGCAGTACAAGCACTTCGTGTCCAAATGCGGCAGCATTCTGAATGTCGCTTTTATTTTGGTGTGCTCTTTCTACTGGCAGGGTTGTATTACTGTAACGGACCAGCAGTGGTATTTACAGAAGCATTTAAATGTGGTTTTGACACAAAGGAAAATGCAACACGTTGACAGTAGAATTAGGGGAGGGATTGTATATAATTTAAGAAATGAGAAACATCTTCTGTCCCCTTGATTCTTCTGCATGGTTTTCAGCTTTGCCACACCAAGAGTGAAAGAAACTGTTAAGTTCTGACATGCCGTTTAAGTTTGGGCACTCATTTGGATGGAATTGCAATGCAGATTTTTCTGATCTCCTCATCTTTTAAGTTTGTATTAATGCTGTCCAATATAAGTTTTTGAAAATTTGAATGAGATTGGAATTTCATCTGTTGAACTAAGGGCCTGCCTAACTGCATGGCAAAACTAAATAAATATGTTTAAACAGAACTATAAAACTTCACATGTAAGTGCACTGGGTCATTCCTCTTTATTTTATGAACTATGGCTACTTTATACATAAACCAAGTTCAGAAGGACCTCAGGTCATAATGTAGTGTTGGGAAGGAAGCAAACCACTTTTGAATGCTTGTCTTTGTTTCATTTTGGTAAAAGAATAACTCTTCTCTGCACTGGAAATCCTAAAATTCACTTCTCCCAGGAACTGCAGTATTTGCACAATAAGCACTGACAACTGTTTCTGCTTATAGAACAGCGTTACGATAATTGTTACGCCTCTTGCCCCTGCTTGATAAATGTGTATGTGTGTGTAATTCGTTCTGCTCTCTTGGGAAGATGTTTCTTCTCATGGGTAGGAGATGAACGATGTTTTTATTCTCTCTTTGTGCAGACTGATTTTCTCTTGGTGGTGCTGAGAGATGTAGTTCAGGCATACCCTGAAATCAGGGTTGTCCTCATGTCTGCCACCATCGATACTGGTATGTTCTGTGAATACTTCTTCAACTGTCCTGTCGTTGAGGTCTTTGGTAGAACCTACCCTGTCCAAGGTAAATAACTGGCTGCACTTTCAGGAACTGCTTTAGTTATTATTTTACCAGTCATATGCTTTAAGATTACGGGTATGGCAAGACACACATTTCTTTTGGACTGTCATGTGTTCCAGAACACATGGCCCAGTTACCCTAGGCAAAGAAGTCAGAGGCACTGAACCATTTCCCTCCACCATTTGGTTTAAAACCAAAACAAACCAACCAATACTAGCTCCCACCCTCAAACAAAACTAAACAAAAACCTCAACAAACCAACCTCACAGTGCAGAACCCCACCCCCTTGCAACACCACCACCTGGGATAATTTCCATTGGAGAATGGGATAGTAATAGTCAAACTGTGGTCTTTCAGGTCAGTTGTCTGTGGTATTAGGAGTAATGGAAATGGCTTTAGATGAGCCAGTGTTAAAAACAGACCAACCAGCCAGTGGTCAGTCCTGATAACCAACATGTGTCTGTCCGTGCAGATTATTTTCTGGAGGATTGCATTCAAATGACCCAGTTCATTCCTCCACCAAAGGAGAAGAAGAAGGAGAAGGATGAAGAAAGTGGTGAAGGTGATGATGTATGTTTGACTTTTTTAATATGAAAAATGGAGCAAGTGCCAGTTAGGAGTCTAGCTCAAGTGTCATTCATTCAGCGTTGTTAAACCCGTCAGCAGTTTTCATATTTTTGCTGTCGAAGATTGCTGTTAACTTCAGAAACAGAATTGAATTTTCTCATTGCCCTTGTAACCTGAAGAATTTCTTCTTTTGTTGTTGAAGCTAAAATTCTCATGTTCTGCGAGCCCTCTTCTCTTTAAAGATAGAACTGAAGTGCTTTTAAAGGTGAAAAGATTGATGACCTTGGAAGAAGAAATAGATACACAAACGTGAGCTTTGTGATACCTTCTCAGGGTGAAAATTTAGATTCTCTCCCTGATTCTCTTGCAGTTGGTATGGTTAGTGTGGAGACACACTGTACATAACGCTGCTGCCTCCTTTGAGAGCACGCATAGAATCAGTCTCGAGGAGAAAAGACAGCGCAGAAAGAACCCTGCCTCGACTGTACCACCCAAGGAGACCTTCCGGTGTGCTCTTTGCAACCGGTCTTGCCTATCCCGCATTGGCCTTTTCAGCCATCAGCGCGCTGCAGTAAGCGTGGGGAAAGCCCTTCCCACGTCTTCGTCCGTGAAGCCAAGCCATGACGACATCGTCAAGGAACTATCGCTTTCAAGATAATTTGTAGGTCTGAATGAGTTTGATGGCTTCCTGCTGCACGTTTGTATGGAGTTAGAATTCAATTCTTATATTAGAAAGCTGGAGAAGCAGAACTTGAACTGCTGCTTATTGTGAGTCATTCTGTGAGCTGGGCCTGAGGTGATCTTCCCTATGAACTACCCACATGTCTCATTTTCCTGTTTGTCTGGCTAGCCAATCTCTACAGTAAATTAATTTCTGTGATGTCTTTTGTGGTGTGTTTTCGTTCTTTTGTAGGCTAATTGCAACCTCATTTGCAGTGATGAATATGGCCCAGAGACAAAGCACTCCATGGCTCAGCTGAGTGAGAAAGAAACTTCTTTTGAACTCATTGAGGCTCTGCTCATTTATATCAAGACTCTGAAAGTTCCGGGAGCTGTGCTTGTTTTCTTGCCTGGCTGGAACTTGATATATAAAATGCAGAAGCATCTAGAAATGAATCCACGCTTTGGTACAAGCAACTGTATTCTATTCTATTTCATCTTTCCTAAAGGAAACTTGACTGTTTGAAGATGAGAGTTGGATGAGAGTGGCTTAGGGAGCTGGATTAATTTGTCATGAGAATGAATGGGTGGAAATGATTATGTTGTGCAAAGAAAAAATGAGAGTCACACAGTAGTAGGTACCAACCTTCTTGTGTTTATCTCATGTATTCAGGAGGCCACCAGTATAGAATTCTACCTCTGCATTCGCAAATTCCTCTGGAGGGACAACGTCGAGTGTTTGATCCTGTGCCTCCTGGAGTAACAAAAGTACGAGAGCCCCCTCTGTGTGGAGTGTAGCACACTTTGTTCCATTGTGCTTTTGTGGAGTGTATTGCTGACACCTTTCTACAGAGGTTATGTAGCTTATCTTGCAGTCTATCCATGACTTTTTCAGACCAAATATATTTCAATATGCATTTCCTGATTTTTGTAGGTTATTTTGTCTACCAGCATTGCTGAGACTAGCATTACCATCAACGATGTGGTTTATGTTATAGACTCCTGCAAGTGAGTTCATGAAATAGCTTTTTGTTTTGTAAATCCTATTCTTTGGAATGCAAAAAAAGGTTTTCTGAACACACAGAACTGCCTTGTATAGTCACAGAGCTGGATCTGAGGACTCTTAACTCACTCAAGACAAATTTGCATTGTCTTTAGCTGTTTGACACAGTCACAAACCCTGCTGGCATCTCAGGGGGCTAGTTTTGGTCAGCTGCATTCACGCTGGCACTATTCATGTGAGGTGTCACTGGGTCTCCATGCCTGTTTGAAATACGTCATCCACCAAACGAGTATTACAAACACTCAGTGTGTCGCTGATGGAGAAGAGTGAGAATTCTGTAGCTAGGATGAATTCTCTCCGTTAGAGAGTCTGTCTTGCTCTGTGTGTTCTCTGAGCCAATTACATGTAGAGTTCTCATTATCTGCGTGAGACTTTGATGCTTTTGAGACAGCGGTGGAAATTTCATTCTGTATATATCTTTGGGGCACTGCTTTATAAGGAGAATGATACTTGAGCTTCCAGATGGATGCCAACTAGCTAAAGCTTAGCTAGACAAACAGGGGTGGTTTGCTTCTTAAAAGCAGTGTGGCTGCAAGGAATAAAATAAGAACTGATTTGGCAGGACTTAAGACGGAGAACATCTGATAGTAAGTGGTTTGTTGGGGTTTTTTTCTGTAACAGACAAAAAGTGAAGCTGTTCACTGCTCATAATAACATGACGAACTACGCCACAGTCTGGGCATCAAAAACCAATCTGGAGCAGCGGAAAGGAAGAGCCGGACGTGTGCGTGCTGGATTTTGTTTCCGATTGTGCAGCAGAGCTCGCTTTGAAAGGTGAGGGTGTGCTCTTTAGAAATAAACTAGCCTCAGAGATGTCTCCTAGAACTGCTGTGCACTCCTGATTGGCCTTGGGGGAGTAACTTCAGAAAGCACAGAGAGGAGGTGCATGAAGTCTGTTCACTCTGGAATATCTCAGTTCTTCTCCATTAAAAAAAAAAATCTTGTGTGTTTATATGTTTTTATCCCTAGTATGAGCAGGATAAATAGTTCATGATTTTATTATTAAGAACTTCACTGCAACCTGCAGAACCTCTCAGGAGAAAAATAACACTACTGCTTGAGACTTGAGGCAAGGCAGAAAAGAGGTTTGTAATGACGATTTTGACTGCCTTCAAACATTGTGGGCACCTGGCATCTTCACTTAACAGGCAATTTTGTGGTGGAAGTGATGAAAAGCGGAGAAGACAGATGTTACTTTTCCCTCCATCCCCGTTCTGTGGCCAGGAAGCCCCTTCATGCTGCCCTAGCACCTTCCCTGCTGCTAAAACTTTTGATCTCTTCTATCTGCCAAGCTGTTTCTTAGTTACTAGACCCATGGAAATCTTCTCTCGCTGGTTGCAGAAGCCTACACAGCTGTCACACCAGTGTTTGATCTCTGTCATGAAAGTTTCGGTGCCCCTTTCTCAGTCAGCCGTTAGAGCACGGCTGTGTTTTGAAAATTGACTTTTTGTAACCTCTGAAAGCATCAACTGATCAAACCCTTTCCTTAAATTGCTTAAATTTATTTAGATCTGCCATCTAGTACAGTGGACTGATTTTACCTAAGGGTTTTTGACAGTGAAGTAATTGTAGGCTACTGAAGTCATCGTGGGACTTCAGGACTTTAAGGTTATCTTCCTTCAAAGAAAATAAAACAGAATATACTAGTTCTGTGCTGCCTAGGAAAGAAAGAATGTTTGTGGCCTTGTGCAGGTAATCTTTGGAGAGATACCATCTAAATCTCATGCTAACTGAATCTGGATATCTCTTCAAGGTGTTTTGGAACCTTTTCTGACTGTCTGTTTCTCAGTGCAGTGATTCCTAAGAGTTCACATTTCAACCAGCAACCTAAAGGATCACTAACCATATTGTGCTAAAGACTTAAGAACTCTCTCTGTTTCCATCAGGTGTTTTTCCTACCAGAAAAAGACCTTTGGAAAGCATCATTGCTGCAAATCGGGGGCTTCAGCTCTGCAGACTCTTCTATGTGGTCAGCTCATGCTACCACACGCTACCAGGTTGTGGTGATGTGAGGGCTATACAAGATCACAGAATCTTTGTGGTTGGAAGAGACCTTTTGAGATCATTGAGTCCAACCATCCACCCAGCACTGCCAGGTCACCACTAAGCCATGACCCTCAGCACCACATTGACATGTCTGTTAAACCCCTCCAGGGGTGGGGACTCCTCTGCTACCCTGTCAGCCTCTTACATACCCTCTGTGCATTTCCACTGTAAATTTACCTTGAGATGAGAATTGAGAAGCATGAAGTGTAAATACTGGTAGAAGAGCCTCAGTCAGAGGAGCACAGTGAGAGCTGGCTGGGAGGCAGCGTTTGCTTCAGAGAGCGGCAGTTTATGCTCATGGAATGCCCCATGATGGTGATCAAAGCCTCTGTTCACATGGGCTTTTTTGTTCTCCTCTTATTCCAGACTTCAGACTCACATGACACCCGAAATATTTCGAACACCACTTCATGAAATTGCTTTGAGCATCAAATTGCTGCGGCTGGGAGGAATTGGCCAGTTTTTGGCCAGAGCAATTGAACCACCACCTTTGGATGCGGTGATTGAGGCGGAGCGTACGCTAAGAGGTATCGTTGTTTGTCTGCAAGACGCTTGTTAATGAAGCTGACTCCGAGGGATTTCCCATGTATAATGATCACTTACAAACTGCTTTAGCCTTTCCGGTTGGATTGTTTCTGTAGTCGCATGCTGTCTGAAACAGCAAGGTGTTTCCTGGACGCGGTGTCTTTTGCAGCTGAATAAATACTCTGTTCCCGAGTGGAGTGTCGTTCCTTTAAGAAACCTGAGCCTTCAAACATAAGGCTTGTTTTGTTATTTTACCAGTAACTTATGCTGGCTTCCGGCTTCCTCTTTTCCAGCTGTGGCACTGCTGTGTATGGCACAGACTCAGTCCAGTGCCTAAGGCATTTACAAAACAACTCTCAAAGTACTGGAGTAGAGGGGTTAGTGCGTTATTGTATAATTACTGCCTTGTACATTTTGCTGACCCAAGATCTCAGTATTTTGTCAAGTAATTAAATCTCCAGTTTATGAAGATGGAAACATCAGTTTCCTTCTAAAACAGGAGAAACTGAGGTGGGGGTTGACTCCCCAGGAACTAACTAGAATGTGGGTAAAATGAAGCAGGGAGGAACTGCAGATTTATGCTTTAGTTTTAAAGCGGTGATCTCAGACCTCAGCAGGCTTTGCAAATGTCGCTAAATAAGCGCTTCTTTACATTTTTAAGAACTGAAATATCGCTTTGATTGTTGATCAAATGATGTGACAAGCCTACATTTCTTGTATACAGAAAGGAGACCAGGATGAAGGACACAGGTAGGGATATGTGTTCAAGTTTAGTGACTTTCTCATCTAAAACTCGTTAGTGCTTTTTTTACACTGCAGATAAGAAATGCAGAGCCAGGGGAAAAAGCAAGTATTTTCAGCTTTAATACCAAATGGGTGGTTTTGCATGTACCTTCATTTCCTGGGTATCCTGTGATTTATTTATTTATTTATTTTAAGTGCATGTCCACTGCTAGTATGTTTTTAGGATGGTGAGACATGTTATTCCTCAAAGTATTCTTCAGGCTTTTGAGTTCAATAGATCCCAGGCAAAGTGGATTTGATAGTGACTAAGGAGTCCACTATTTGTTTGCTTTCTCATTTTAATTGCTGAGGCTTTTTTTTAAATGTAAAGTTTTTAGATCTGCTGAAGTTTCCCAAGGCAATCTGTAAATAGAGTTTGTGAACTGTAAGTTTGCATTTTTCATTTAAAAGGATTTTTAAAGATCACACTTGTATTGTTTTTCTTTGTCGTGCAAACTGAAAAGGAGTTTTATAAAGTAGATTTTAATGGTTCTGGCCAAATGGATAGAAAGATAAAGAGACCGATGAGAGCCTTTGGTCCGCACAGCAGACAGCCACTCGGTTGGTTTTATTATTGACAGTGCTTTGATAACCTCAAGGATGAGCCCATGTGGGAATTTTTAAGTAACAGAAGGAGAGAAAGGCAGGCAAAGCCTCGCGGAGGAGAGAGTTTGTGGTGGACTCGTTTTGGTGGACAGAGGGTTCTGTGATTTGGCTATTGCAATGAAGACTCTGCGTTTGGCTGCGATACGGCTGCTTTGGTAGTCGTGAGGCAGAGATTAGGTTAGATTAATTCGATCAAATACAGGGCCGTGGAGAAAGTTTAATAGTGTAATAGTGGTTTGTACAGAAGAAAACTAAAAAGAAATGGGAAAATGTGTCTGAATTAAATAGTAATTATTTTAATTGTGGAGAAGGTAGTAAACCATCTGTAAAGCTGAAGTAAAATTTGACCACAGACCAGTTTTGAAAATCCAGTTGGCAATATTGTAAACAACATTCAACTTAAATATAGGTGGGGTTCTATTTAAAGACAATTATTAAAATTCTGCATTTCGTATCTAAGGATTTCTGGGATTAGCTGAGCGTCTGATAATCAGAGATCTCGTTTCAGAGCTTGATGCCCTGGATTCCAATAATGAGTTGACACCACTTGGAAGAATCCTCGCCAAGCTTCCCATTGAACCTCGTCTTGGCAAGATGATGATAATGGGCTGTATATTTTAGTAAGTTGGTCGGTCCCAGTGGGCTTTTTTTCTTGTTTCTCTGAATTTCTGAGACTCTAGACATGCACTCTACAAGAAAAAAAGCAATACATCTGAATCAGCAATAAGTGATAAAACTGGGGATAGGAAACTGAATATTCATGAGAGCAGAGGAAAAGTAACTCACAGGATAGGGAGTAAAGTACTCGTGGAATTCAGAGTTAAATGTGAGCGACCAGTAGAGGCTGAATACTTTTGAGTTAAGAGTGGGACTGTACATACTTCAGTATAGCAGTGAGCTGGAGGTGGGGAGACGTGAAATCTGATGCCTAGGTAAGAAGAAAAATGAATCCACACATTTTGCTTTAGCAGAAGTAAAACTCTGTTATTTGTAGTTGTGATGGCTGTAGGGTCCCTCTCACCAGAATAATATGGTGTGGATGGTGGGGGAATGGGGGGAAGATCGAAAAAGGGCCTGTGAGCACCGGCTGTTGGGAGAGTGCTGGAATTGGAGCTAACGTACCATCCACTTCCAGGGAAGTGTTTCTGTGAGGAGCTCTGGTAGACAAAGGCCAGATTACCAAGGTCTCTAGCAGAGAGTTTTTCCTGCTATCAACAGCCTGCAGCAGCTGCTGGCAGCAGTAATCCCAATCCTGATACTTTCTGTGGTTTCTTCCAGTGTGGGAGATGCTATTTGTACGATATCTGCAGCCACCTGTTTCCCGGAGCCTTTCATCAGTGAAGGCAAACGCCTGGGTTATGTCCACAGGAATTTTGCTGGGAACAGGTTTTCAGATCACGTTGCTTTGCTCTCCGTCTTTCAAGCCTGGGACAACGCAAGGTATATTTTTCTTGGCACAAAGTGTGATGAGAAGTTGTGGGTAACGCGGGGTGAGTGGTTCTGTGAGCAGACTACGTCTGTGGAGACTGTGGCAGCCAGGCTGTCGCGCTTCTGTTCTTGCACAGACTTGTAACTCGCTCTGTTTTTCAGAATGGGTGGCGAAGAAGCAGAGAAGAGATTTTGTGAACACAAAAGGCTCAGCATGGCTACTCTCAGGATGACTTGGGAAGCAAAAGTGCAGCTGAAAGATATACTTATTAATTCTGGCTTCCCCAAAGGTGATTGTGTACGAGTAATTAAACGATTGTGGTTTCCATTCTGAGATGAGGAATAACTAATCAAGGTAATCTGTGATGAACATACAAGAGCAGAGGCTTATAGTGGATTTGCCATAAAGCTGTTCCGCTTTTACAGCTGCGTTCAGATGCAACCGTAGTGCCTTCTCGTTCTCTCGTAGTTGTCTAACCCAGAGAAGTTGTGATGGCTGTGGTGCAACACAGGGAGATTTTGGAGGCTGAAGTTAGGGCTGCAGGATTAAAAATCTGTTAAGCAGTTTGCCTCAGAGAATTGCCTCCCTGATTTTCTTCTTCCTTCACTTGTTGTCTCTCCACAATGTGCTGGGCCTCACCCCCACTCCTTTTTCTTAGCCCTAGGGGGAAGTCTGGGTGATCTAAACAGTGTGCTATGTGCCCTGTGATTTTCTGGGTTTGTGCTGCAGGAGGGATGTGCAGCAGCAAGGCATGTTACTCAGGTTTCTGAGGAAAAAATAATTCTTAAAGTTGACTAAGTTCTGAATTTGCCTGATGTTCCTGAGGAGCTTGCTCACTTAAATGACATGGCTGGCTGGGTTCAGCAAATGTTCATCTCTTCCTCCCCCCTCCTTTTTTTTTTTTTTTAATTCCTTTCATTATTTTTTTTCCCGTCATGCGGCTAGGATCATTGCTACATTTATCTTTAATTTTCTTCCTGGGCAAGATGACCTGGAAACAAGCTACCAGAGACTCTGGGGAGGTTTGTAACAAACACTCATGAAAACATCCATTCTGACCTCCCGCAAAAGATCTGTCTCCAAAACAAGCTAGAGTAAACTCACTGTTGTACAGCACATTCTGGGCAAACCCCTCCTCCTTGTTTTTCTGAAGAGCTTAGGAGAGAAAAATACCTCTTTGTCACAGTGTTGCTCAGCTTTTTGCTCTCCATGGATAAATTTCAAGTGGAACACAGAATTGGAATGCTTTGAGTGCAGAGGGCGTTTGAGAACAGATGCACGTCTACCAGCTGATTAAATCGGAGAATGCGTCAGGCGGGATCCTGGGCAGCTCTGTTGCGCTGTCCTACATGACCTGGGGGTGCGAGCCACTCTTCTGTTCTCTGTCAACAGAATGTTTGATGATTCAGCCCTTCAGCACCACCACACCAGATAATAATCTGGATGTTGTAATCTCCCTGCTTGCTTTTGGGGTCTACCCCAACGTCTGCTACCACAAGGAGAAGAGGAAGATTCTTAGCACTGAGGGGCACAATGCGCTCATCCACAAGTCATCGGTCAACTGCCCCTTCAGCAGCCAGGACATCAAGTACCCATCGCCGTTTTTTGTTTTCGGAGAAAAGGTAAAGGCTTTGAACTTGTTCTTGAGCATGAGCTGCCAAGTTGCCCAAGAGGCTCTTTTTGGTAAAGAAGCTGTAAGAAAAAACCCTACACTGTGCAATATTCAGCTTAGTTTTGGGGTGTTGGGGGGTTTTGTTATTGTTGTTGGTTTTTTTTTCCCCAGAAAGTGAACCTTATGTGGTCATGATGTCACTCAGCCTTCCAATTACTTCCAGTCAACCAAGTTCAGTAGAAGTAGAACTGCATAGAAAGTTCCTGTGAGTTTTGTGAAAACAGCCAGGTCATAAAGATGTGAATTATCTTCTTTAAGAGATTGCTCTAGGAGCTCTTCTACACTAATTAGCACTAGAGAATTTTTGCCCTCATCACTTCTGCTATTTAGGAATCCAGAGGAAAAAACAGGACCGTGTAATACGGCAGTGGGGTGCTCCCTTCCTGGCACGTAGCTGGTTTGTCATCTCCCGAGGACAGGCAACTCCCATTCCCCAGGCATCTCATAAAAACCCAGGGATGCTTTCCCTCGGCTCCCCACGACCTTTTCTTCCATCCCATTGTTTTTGTTCCTTCTGCCTGGGAAGTGCTGTAAAGGTGCTTGTGAGAAAAAGCATGAAATTAGCAAAGCCTCCTGCTGTAAGCAGAGCCTCTAAAGATCTTACAGCAGAAGTGACGCTCTGGCGGGTTCTTTCTTGTCACCTTGTCTGCACTGCTTGGTTCAGAACTACAGTTTGTTGATGCTGATTTTTGTATCCTCAGTCCTTTTTGCTGACACGCAGCTTGTTTTGGTGATGGCAGATAAACCACTTCATTAGTAATAAATGGAATTTCGACTCCTTTGGGCACCGGCTGGGGACTTGGTGTGATACTCTAGATTTCTGTATGCAGAGTTCAGAGCTGTGGTGGGGCTTTGCCTCTTCTTCGTCCTTTATGACAGGATCCCGAGGCAGTCAGACCTTTGATCTGCTTCAGCCATCGCTGTAAAGTGAGCTCCCCTAAAAAAACCAGAAGCACTTTCCAACTCCAAAAGCTTTATTCAACCAGTGCTTTCTCCCTACCCGTTATTTACCTGCTGAAAGAAAGTTTCTCTCTGAGGTCTCGTCGTCTGTTTCCTGCTGCATTTGTCAGTCTCTGACCTGCAAGTTCCCTGCTCCTTGCATTGGCCACTTTTCTGCCAGTTTCTGTTCCAGAAGTTTCTCTCTTTTGAGCATGTGTGCGGTAGCTTCCAGGCAGAAGCAAATCTTCTCTCTGAGTCCAAACAAGTACAACAGGTTCTGCTCAAGACACTCCTGTGTGAAAGAAAGGAGGGAGAGAGGCAGCTGGCGGGGTGGGAGGCTGAAATGGCAGGTACTGCTCTTCAGTTCCGCTTTAAAATGAAGGGCTGTGGCCCGTGTACTCCACGCTGTTGTCGCTGGCTCAGTGTCCAAGTGCTCGCTTCCCAAATACAAGCTAAGGTCTTGTGTCTATAAAATGACAAAGCGGGCTGGTTGCGCGGACGTGTAGCAGCTTCCAAACCTGCACGTGTCGGACGTTGCTGAGGGAGGAGCACGAGCTGTTCACACAGCCCCAGCAATGCAGAAGGGGGGAAGATGGTTCAGCTGCGCCTTGGCCTTTTTAGGTTGGCAAAGCAGGAGATGGCTCTTGCAAAATGTCAGCTGCAGAATTGCAGACCCACAGTCAGGGGAAAATAATACTCTTAAACAACAGTTGCGTTTTGGTGGTGTTTTTACAGCGCTGAATCCCTTAAACATCTGCCCAGCATTCAGTTTGGTATGTGCATGTGCTCTTGTAATTTCCTGTTGTTATATCGATCGCCTTTTTCTCCCCACCCAAATCCTCTGGTTTCAGTGGCCAGAGGAAGGTGCAGGGATCTGTTTTCCCTTTCAAGAGTCATATTGCTCTTCCACCTGCAGATCCGAACGCGAGCCGTCTCTGCCAAAGCGATGACCTTGGTGAGCCCGCTGCAGCTGCTTCTCTTTGCCTCCAAGAAAGTCCTGTCGGATGGGGAGCTCGTTCTGGTGGATGACTGGTACGGGCCTCAGCGTTCAGTGCGCTCGGTGTTCGGGTCTGAAAGAACACGGACCGAGGGGGAGTCGCTGCTCCCACGGACGTAAAGCCCTATCGAACAGGGCCCCTAGAGCAAGCCGTGCGCTACAGGGTAATTGGGAGGGCGTCGCTCCTGCTTCCTGTGAGGAAGGGCGGGTCTGTATCAGCAAGCGCTGCTTTGTGCAGATCATCTGCTTACGTTGAAAACCTGATACCAATTCCCATAAAAACTGTTGGGTTTTTCCCCTTTGCCTGGAACGTGAATAAGAGGTACTATGTATTTTGGTCCTCCTCTTCAGACAGGGGCTGAGGAAACCTTGTTTTTAAGTCTCAGAAGCAGCTTGAGGAGAGGCATTCTGAGGATTTGCTCTGGCAGCGCACGTTCTGTGGCTACAACCAAATGCCACCAAGGTGTCTGCCTTTGTTTCTGTTTCCTTCCAGACAGTAAAATGGAGATGAAGAAATTGCTTAAGCTTAATTCACTAATATTTTTGAGGGGGCCTGGAGCTTTCAAAATCTTGAGGAGCCTCGTGTTTTCAGTTTACTTTATATTGTTGACTCTAGGGGTTATGTATCGGTCTGTTAAATCTCAAGAGCAAGTTTAAAACAAAAGGGTAGTTATGTTTCAACAATGTCAAATTTCAGGGATCTAGACAATTTGCCTGCTGAATTTTCAGGTGCCTTCATTGACAAATTAGAATTTCAAAGATAAGAGTGTGGATTTCTGGCTCAGTGTGTGCAGCACTCAATGGAAACCACCCTGCAGAACATCTTTCGTCACAGGTTCCGTCCTAGCAGTCTTTATATGTACTTCTTCGTGCTCTAGGATCAAGCTGAAGATGCCCCACAACGCGGCTGCCTGCATCACTGCTCTGCGTGCAGCGATGGATGCTCTGGTCGTGGAAGTGACTAAAGATCCCAACATCATTCAGCAGCTGGACCCAGCGAATGAGCAGATGCTGAATGCGATCCGCCAGATCTCCAGGCCGTCAGCTGCCGGCATCAGCCTCATGGCTGGCAGTGCAAGGTGAGCTCAGCTCTGCTGACTCGCGCAGTGGGAGCTGCGGGGCGAAGAGCGCTCATCACCTTCCCTGCCCCCAGGCACCCCGAGAGCCTGAGCAGGGCAGCTCAGAGCTGTCGGCTCCACGGCTCCCTCCCTGCAGGAGTCCAGAGCCAAAACCTCCCTCAGAGTCTGGTCCCATGGGGCAGGAACTCCAGGTCTTTGCTGCGAAATCGGTAGCCGGAGTGTGTGTAAAAGAGTGATGTTCAAGGTCTGCTGGGGATGGATCGCTGCCTGTTTCTACAGGAAGGACAAGCAGCTCTCGGGACCAAAAGCCGTCATTGCCTCTGCCAGAATACCAGGGCTTGGAAAGAAAAGATACCCCAAATTTATTTTGGGCAAACCTATTAATTTCTGTCTCTGGAATTTAAACAACTCTTTGGTGGTGCTTGCACCCCTCCATTGTTTCCACGTTTTGCTTCTGAAGCACAGGAAAGTCCAAACACCTTTTGACCTGTTAGGAATGTGAGGAACGAAGCAAAGAGCAGCTCGGTGCACCCTCAGCGTGTGCGAGGAGCAAAATGCAGAGCGCTGTGCTCACATGGACAGGAACGGGGCTCCCTACGCGTCTGTGTGAGCTGGAGAAGTGGCGCTGCGGGGAAAACTTGCTATCCTTGGTGTAGACCTGGTCGAGGTTTCGAGGAGGACTGCTTACACGGCATGGCAGGCTGCTCCCAGCTTTTCCTCACTGAAGTGGAAAAGGTGCCAAAGTGCCGCTGTCATTCGAACGCCGTGTTCTGTTAACAGAAAACAGAGGCGTTGTAACCGAGTATCTTGGCAATTGATTATTCGTCGTAGTGTTAAAAACCCCAGATCCCTAAGATTGTGTCAAATACATGATGTTTCTCTTTGCCAGGTTCGGCGATGGTCCTCGCCCCCCCAAAATGCCTCGCTGTGACAACAGAGGTGGCTTCAGAGGCTGGGGAGGAAGGCCCCGCGGGCTTTGCCAGGTTCGGCGATGGTCCTCGCCCCCCCAAAATGCCTCGCTGTGACAACAGAGGTGGCTTCAGAGGCTGGGGAGTTAGCCCCCGCGGCCCTGGCTACCGAGTTAGAGGATACAGAGGCTACAGCTACTCTGGCAGACTCCCGGGAGGAAGAGGGTACCAAGGCAGCCCGGGGGCAGCCTACCGAGGAGCGGGCGGTGGCTACAGAGGAGGCTCCAGGGCTCCGGCGAGGGGCGGGTGGTAGCGATGGAAGTTCCGTGAAGTCTTTCCCCTTTGACAGAGGCGCCTTTCTCTCCCACAGCCCTCTCTTGCTGTTCCCAGTTCTGTTCCTTAGCACGAGTTTAGCTCTGTAATGTATCATGCCCGTAGGGAGCTTGCTGCAAGTTGTATGCTTTTATTTTTAATAAAGTGTTTGGTTTTTAAAGACTTCCATGTTACGTGTTTAATTTTGCATTTGGATTTTGAAGCTGCCTGTTGCTAGTTTTGGTTGTAGGAGGTGTAAGGCATGCTGAGGAAACTTTCCAGTGTCTGAAACCATTCTCTGCCAAACAAATTTCCGATTACAAAGCTGGTGCTCAGTGGGGATTGTCTTTGTTGTCCCATAGCGTGTGCAGATAGGCCTTGCCAGAGCAGCTGGCTGGCTGTGCTGGGCAGCACGCGGTCCCTTTGCAGCCCTGCCTGCTGCTGCGCCCTGTGTTGCGCCTCCCGACGCAGCGGCGGATGAGCTCTCCTGCAGGTCCAGGTAACGTGGAACATGCGATAGCTTTTTCATGACGGATGTGACACTGCTGCTTGTCTCTGCAGCGATCCCGGAAGTGTGAGTTCTGCCCTTCATCTGAGGCGTGTTCATGTACGTCGCTACTCCGGAACGGTCACGTTTCATTCTGAATCTGTGTGGAAGGGAGCAATTCTTTACTGAGAGCTCACTGACACGGCAGCCTGTGGATTCCAGACCCGCAAAGCTCAGCTGGCTGCCTAGCGCTTGCAGAATTGGATGAAAACTTCTACACAGAGGGATAAAGAGCCCTCCAGTGAGGTGTGCCTCCCCCACGCGTCCCAGACTAGCGCCTGGGAAGTGACCTGGGGCAGGGCTGGGTGACGGGGTACCCCCAGGTACAGATCTCTCCCAAGGGCTCTCCACAGCCCGGCCGTGTGGTGCGAGGACGTGGGTGAACGAGGTGAGGGAAACGCTCCAGCTTACAGTAGATGCGTGTGTGTGTGAATGGTTTGGTGGCGTTTTGGCCGAAACTTGAACTCTCTTAGAGCATGGCCAGGGGCAAGCCCCAGGCAGGTGCTGCCTCTCTCACACACTCTGTACAGCGGCAGCGGAGGACGATGTCTGTGAGCACGGCTCGCTATGAATCCTGCTACGTATCACCAAGTCTGACAAGATGAACATCCCTCCTCATCAATCCAACGGGAACGTTTACTCAGAACCAGTAATCAGTTGTGCTTACTGGGCTGTGGGAGATGTTGGTCTTTCAGTGAAGTTTAAAGCAAGTCCAACTTTTTTTGTATTTCTAAGGAAGAGTTCTTAAAAACTTGGTAAGGGTGAGGCACTGCTCCTTCAGTCTGAACTGCTAAGAGCCAAGTGCCACGTGAAGCTTAGACACCCGGCTACGAACTGCAGAGTTACCTTTGATATTGAGTGTGTCAATATTCATCTTCAAACTTCAACCCGGCGTTCATTTGGAGTGTGTCGATTAATTCTGGAGTGGTCGACGCCAGAAACCCCACGTTCCTTCCTCCTGATGTCGTCTTGGCTGTAGACTGAAGACTGGTCACTCTTAGCAACCACCC
>NW_010390084.1:4145-6307 GCF_000710305.1 Buceros rhinoceros silvestris | reverse complement strand
TCGTGCTGATGTCGTCTTGGCTGTAGACTGAAGAATGGTCACTCTGTGCCACCATCCCTGACAACGTGATTCTTCCGGCGGGAACACTGTTAGGGAATGGGACGGGATGGACGCTGGAGGACGGGCTGCAGCGTTAGCCACCTCCCCTGTCCGCAGCTGTACTTGCTGTATCCAGCCAAAGCTGGCTTTCCGTGTCTTGCCCCTCACACATTGTGTTATCCCAGTTGTGTTCCTAAAACACAACCAGAAATAAGCAGCAGACGTCCGCTGGTTTTCGAGAGAACTGTGCTTAATGCTCTCGGTGTCCAGCCTATTCAGTCTGGAGTGTGATCTGATACCTGTCAAAGCTTTTTAATTTCCTCTTGAGCTGTTACTGATCTTCCAAAGTATCAGCACGTAAACAGGGGGCGGGAGGGATGGGTGTGAGGAGCCAGAGCGGAGCTTAAGGGCCCTGCCGTTACAGGCTGCTCAGCACCGTTTCAGTCTGTACGTGCACAGACACAGAACTGGAGGTACTGGGAGAACTTCCGATGAAGGGCTCTGAGCTGGCCTCCCTCTGGAGAGGAGCTTCGCTGGCACGCCCGGGACTGAGCCCTGCCACTGCAGCTCAGGTTTTGTTCTTAGCAGGGCTGCATGCGTAGTGGGGCCCTTGGCCGCAGCCTCTTTTCAACTACATAATTACCTTTCGCTTTTGCCTGCTTCTAATGGTGGAGCACAATACCAGGGATTATCAAATGTATGTACAATATTCCATCATACTGGTTAAAAATGGGTTTTACTGGGGGCACTTTGATGGTAAGTCCTAGATAAAGAAATTCCCTTTCAGAGTGACGTTCGTGTTTCTCAGGTCTGTTCACAGAAATTATTCTAATTTGTAACTGTGAAGCTGTGTGACTGCAAAAAGACGGTAAAATGTTACCATGACGTTAGCGCCACGCTGGCTGTGGTGTGCGGCTCCTCACTGGGTCTGGTTCTAGAGCAGCGGCGAATTTTGTACCTCTCCAAGCTGACCGCGCTGCTTGTGCACAGCTCAGCACCAGAGCCCCGTTGGTTAACAAAAACCATTGTAGCTAATTTCATGTTGCTTGTAAGAATTGTTAAAAAAATCTAATGGGTGCTTAAGGGTCGAGCCAGGTGTAGTAACGTATGAAACTATGCAGGTCACATGCACAGGTCAGCATGTGTCCTGGCAAGGACACCAGGGATGAGGATTGGACCCCTCTGCTGTGAGGAGAGGGGAGAGAGCTGGGCGTGTTCAGCCTGGAGAAGAGAAGGCTCCGGGGAGACCTTGGTGCGGCCTTCCAGTGCTTAAAGGGGCTGTAAGAAAGGTGGGGACAGATGTTTTAGCAGGGCCTGTTGTGACAGGACAAGGGGTGATGGTGTAAACTAAAAGAGGGAGATTTAGACCAGAGAGAAGGAAGAAACTTTTTACACTGAGGGTGGTGAGACACTGGCCCAGGTTGCCCAGAGAGGTGGGAGAAGCCCCATCGCTGGAAACATCCCAGGTCAGGTTGGACCTTGGGGCTCTGGGCAACCTGCTCTGGGTGCAGATGTCCCTGCTCGCTGCAGGGGGGTTGGACTGGATGACCTCTAAAGGCCCTTCCAGCCCAAAGCACTCTGTGGTTCTATACGCAGGCTGAGGACCGCTCAGGTCGCAGGTGGCGGTTGGGGGAAGGTGCCGTGAACCATTTAGCATCCCCAGGTTACAGCTTAGTTGGTTTTATCAGTGGGCTAGTGTGGTACGTACTAAGGAGTGTCAGGCATGAAAATGCTGCTTAACAATATTCCGTCTGGTTTTTAACAACTAATCCATCAGGAGGAGTTAAGTGGGAAAGGAGTAGTCCTCGCCTGCATTGCCTGCGCCAGAAATGAACAGCACAGTCTAAACAAGCCCTGACATGCTGATGAGGAGCTTAAACAGCCCAGGCACAGAGAACTGAAAATTAACCTGAAATGACATGTTCATTTTCACAGTGAAAACCCAGCTTGGGGTGAATTGCGCGTGTCAGTAAATTGATCTGAGCTTTGGTTCAAAACACCAGCTCGTCAGAGCGCTGCTGTCTCTCGTACAGCAAATCTAAGCATCTGCAGTTCAAGAGGAATGAGGTGCCTCGCTGTCTGGTGGTCAGAGAAGCCCCGGCGATCGCAGGTGCCAGGTTCAG
>NW_010390084.1:1420-4045 GCF_000710305.1 Buceros rhinoceros silvestris | reverse complement strand
CCCCAGCCACAGCGCCGGTGACTGTTCCCTGCTGCACTGACCTAAGGTGCGCTGGGTTGGTCTCTTGGGCTTTTGAGACCACAAAGCTCTGTGAGGGTGTTCGGGAACGATCACAGGTGGTTCTGGTTTTCCAGTCCTAAGTGGAAAAGGATCAATACTGACAGTAGCGTCAAAACCCTAATATGAAGGATAACACTTGTCAGTTGGTTGCTTGAATTTTTATCTTGCTTGTCTTAGAACCTCCCACGTAATATTAACGGTGCTACCAACAAGTTACAAAGCTGCCATTTAATGTACTTTACTCTTCACCTGGGGACCCGAGCTTGCCTGCCTGGTGGCATGTGCCGTGCTGCATTAAATGAAGCACAAATGCCGCTCGCGCGAGCTGGCGGCTCATACAGTTTCAGAAGGCTGGTAAGCAGGACGCAAACCCCAGCGGCACAGATCGTGTGTCTGCACGGGAGGGATGAGGAGCACAGGGTGCTCACTTTTGTCTGTGAGGTGATATCCGGAGTCAGTCCCAGAGGTGTAGCAGGGACCCTTCTGCGGACGGAGCCCGAGTCACAGATCGTATACCAATGTGGTTAGAAATCGTGCTCGTTTATTGTTTACAATACATCTCAATTTATAGACTCTAGTCCACCCGACTAGCTACATGGTGATTGGATAGTGTCTCTGTCACACAGACAGCACACATCTCTTAAGGCACTGTGGTTGGATAAAAGGGGTTAGTCCACACGCAGCTACTGTTTTGGTTAGAGTTAATAAAACAAGACCAGTTAGAGATGATTTCCCACACGGTAGTGTTGCAGCTGGGTTTCGGCTGCTAAGTTTCCCAGAGAGAGTAGCATATTTTTCACAGTTCTAATTTCTGCTAGAAAGATACACCAACACAGAGGAGCGCTGAGGGCTCTAAGAAAACTGACCAAATCAGCATTGCAGCTCCCTAAGTGAGCTCCTTCCCTGCCCCCGAACCAGACGTGGGGTGAGCAGTGTCAGCCGGAGGAAAGGCGGTGTTCCAGATACACCTTTAGCAAGGTGAGTGATGCAGCGAGCGAGATCGTGATGCCTTACCCCTCTCTGAAAGCAAAGCGATGGAGGCGAATGCTTCTCATGCTGAGCATGTCTCCTCCCGCGGAGCTGCGGTGGGGAAAGCCCTGAGGACAGGACGGCTGCCTGGAAGCACTTCCCGGCTTCAGACGCTGCCTGCTGACAGCGTGCGAGGCTTTGCTGCATGCCGCAGAGGGGCACAACTCCCTGACGTTTTCTGTCACCTCGTCCCACATGTCCCTCATTGCCTGCTCCCAAGCCTGCCAGTTCTTTTCTCTTGACACTGCCAAGAGCTCTGAAACCTGTCTGGTATTTCCTTTTCCTCAGCAGGGACAGAAAGCTGCATCCATACCATAAGCAGGCACCGAATAAAAAGTCCTCACTGGTAGCTTTGCCCTGGTTTTTCAAAGCCAGACCCGTGCAGCTGGTTCAGGAGGAGAAGGAGGTCCTCTGAAGGAGGAAGAGGTGCTGCTGTAGTGGTGATGAAGCACGTGTGTTTTAAGCGGGTCTCTGTCTGGGCAGAAGAGCGGGGGCTCAAAGGCTGAGGTGCAGGAACCAGCCTCAGCTGATGGCTTCGTCTGCGGGGAGCTCTGCTTTACCGGTTAGCGGGAGCCCGCAGGCGACAGAAGGGCTTCAGCGCAGTGTTTCCCAGGGACCCCAGTTCTCTCCTTGACGTGACGCGCGCACCAGAACGGGTGGGCAGCCAGTGGAGCTCTTCTGCTTTGTTTGCAGGATGCTAAAAAGCATCAAACACCTGACGGAGCAAAGAATTAACTCGGCACCCGAAGCCGTGCTGACCGTGCGACGGTGCAGGCCCCTCCCTGGAGGAGGAAACGTTCCCAAGGGAGCGCAGCGTTAAGGCCAGCGGTGCTTGCGGGCTTTGAAGCTGCAAGGTGAGGTTCGCTGAAGTGTGGCGGGTAAGTTTGCGGATGCTAATTTCTTATTAACCCCGTCACCTTCTGGGAGTGTTAAATGCTCTGCTGATGTTGATGTTCTCAAAAAAGAAAAAAACCAAAGCCCCAAGCACACCTTTCAGGAGCCCCTGGGGAAGAGGACCTGCCTGCTTCGGAGCTGCCGTTCCTGCTTCACTTTATGCTGCTTTAAAAAATGTATTTCTTAATATATATCTATATGTGTGTTCGAGGGAACGGATTTTTTCACTGCATTTCTGCCACACAGTGTATCAGTTGCACAATTTTAACTCCCTAGCTAGTAGCTAACAAATTATACTCTCACGGAAAGTTTTTAATGCTGTTCAAAGCTCTGGTAAACGTTCTTTTCCCTGCCCCTTGCTAAGGCAGGTGAATGGGGGCTGATTTTGAGCTGGGTGTCGTAACGGCAGAGGTGAAGTATAAGGGCCCACAACACGAAGGTCCAGTAATAACGTCTTTAGTTAACGGGGAGACGTTTACAGCCTTGTATTCGCCTGGGAACACACTGGCGTGGTCTCCACTGTGCCAACTCTCCAAAGCCACGTTCGGGCGATCGCGTTGCTGAAATGGAGTGTCCATGGGAAAACCTTTCATCCGTGCCGGAAAGAGCGAGCACTGCTTCCTGCATTGAAGCAAACTGCGG
>NW_010390084.1:0-1111 GCF_000710305.1 Buceros rhinoceros silvestris | reverse complement strand
GGAAAACCTTTCATCCGTGCCGTAAAGAGTGAGCACTGCTTCCTGCAGTGCAGCAAACTGCGGGAGAAAGCCAAAGCAAAGTGTCCAATTTTAGAACAATTTAAAGATCCTCTGCCCTGTTCCGTTTCCTACAGTCAGTTGCTTTGCAAAGAGCTTTTTAGATGCCAGGACTTTACTTAAGAATTCAGAGTGAGCACTGCTTCCTGCATTGCAGCAAACTGCAGGAGAAAGCCAAAGCAAAGTGTCCAATTTTAGAACAATTTAAAGATCCTCTGCCCTGTTCCGTTTCCTACAGTCAGTTGCTTTACAAAGAGCTTTTTAGATGCCAGGACTGTACTTAAGAATTGCAGGTTTTCCTCCTACATGCCAACTGCGAAGAGACATTCAGAAAAACTATACTGGAAAATACGTAAAGAATTGCCCTTTTTCCCCTAGCTACTACTTCCGTGCGCAGCCACGCTCCTGACCTACAGTCAGTGCCGGGTGTGTAACTCCCCCCTGTTCCTCTTACCTCCTGCTAAAGGAATTAGCTGCTCGGTGCAGCTAACTGGGGTTTATTTGTGGGGCTGAAAGGGGAGGAAGTTGTCTCAACTGCATCAGTGCATTTTTCCAGGGAAAGAAATTGCAAGAAAGAGGAAATTCTCAACTATGGTGAGAGAAAGAATAATAATGTATTTGGTCATGTAGCTGTCTGCCACCTGCGGCTGTTACTGCAACTATGGCCCAAACGTACCTCAGGATGGAGAACAAAAAGCCAAAGCTCTAGTCCTGAAAAGATACGTAGAAGGTAGTACCTAGGAGTGTAGGAAAGCTTCAAGGAAGAAGAAAATATACCTCAAGGATTGGGGGGTTTTACGATGTTACTTCTTGTAAAGCATCTTTAAAGATAATTCCTCTTCCAACTGGTTGCCCATTTCCATGCTGCGCTCTGGGTAATTCCAGCGCAATAACCACCGCAGCTGGTTATTCCTTTTGTGCTTAGCTGCTCAGACCACCTGCTCGCCAGATCGGAATCCTCAAAATGAACTTTGGCTTCCTGAAACGTCAAGGCTCTGGGCTTTGACTCACTGTCGCACGTTGAAAAGGGGGCTGTTTCCCACCAAAAGGGATG
>NW_010390083.1:66083-66323 GCF_000710305.1 Buceros rhinoceros silvestris | reverse complement strand
GGTGCCGCTGCTCCTCCGTGCCGGTTGTCCCCGTTGTTGTTTGGCTGGCACATGGTCTCTGACAGGAGAGGAACCAACCCCGTCCTGGCGACACACGCGTGCGGTGTCCTAGGCCTCCTTCCCTGCCAGCCCTTCTCCTCACCGCCCGGCACCACCCGGGCACCGCCGCCTCCGCCTGCTGCCCTCGAATGTGTCCTTCCTGCGGTGGCCCGGGCCCTGCCGGCACATCCAGCCCGTACG
>NW_010390083.1:61920-65977 GCF_000710305.1 Buceros rhinoceros silvestris | reverse complement strand
GCCGGTGGTACAGGTGGAAGCGTGAGACCCCGGCAGCGCCGGAGCTGGTGGTTGACAAATGGTCACCCTCCTCCTGTGCTGTGTCTTGCGCGTAGCATTATCTGTTGTGAGTTTGGGAGCAGATCCGTTTGCAGCAGTGCTTGGAGGTATTGCAATTAGCAAATAGAATTGGATACACCCTTGAGTATTGTTTACGTGCTTCAAAGGAAACTAGTCAAGTGGTTATCCACGTATCTGGGATTTCTGAATTCAAGATCAATGCTGAGTAAATCTTGTAGCACCCTCGGTGCTTTTGCAGAATGTAGGGAGATTGTTTTGGTTTGGTGTGGTTGCCCTCTGATTTTTGGTAGTTTCTGCCTCTTTCCGTGGTAACGTTTATTTTTTTTTTATGGGTAAACTGAATCATCCACGTGAAATACGATTGCTAGTCATAGTGTTTCCGTACGTGATGTCAAATGCATTAAGAGGTTTAAAACAGAAGAACATTCCTTTACCATTAACTGCCTTTCCAACATGATTTTCTAGGAGAGCCTGTGAGGCCTACCTGCTACATTTGAGGATGCAGTGAACTGTAAATGAGGAGTTCTGTTTGGAGGAGTCCGGTGTAGGAAAAGTGAAAGTGTTTTGGTTTAGTGTATTTTAGCTGTCTTGATTAACAAATACCTGAGAGGTTACAAGTGTTCATAAAACACATACCATTAGCGACACTGTTGTAGTGCCTCACAAGTGTTTAAACCTTGCTTAGGATGTTGATGGTGTCTGTTTTCTGCTTTGACACCTTGAGGTTAGTTTCCCCACCTGGTTTCTCTGTGAAAATCAAATTGTCTTACCTTTCTGCTTTCTAGGAAATGCTCGTTCTGAAAGGGTTTACCAGTGCCAGTGTATGTGGAGTTGTATAATCGTGACTACAGATGGAGGACTTATTTGACCTTAGCTGCAACTTCTATTTTTACCTTTCTGCTTTTTAATATTAATAATAATTTGGCATGTGGTTAGTCTATATTTTAATCTAAGACATTTATGAAGTATAGATCAAATACTTTTTTCTTTGTAAACAGTTTGGTATAATACACTAATTGCAATTAATTCATTATTTATTATATATGTTGATTGCAAACAGTCTAGAATTAGTTTGAGTCATTTAGTAGCATTCTGTTAAATGCTTAAGACCTCAGGAAAAAAAACTACCGCTTCTTCGTTCTGTCCATGTAGTTCTTTACTTGTAATTTATTTTAGTTCTTTCTATCAGTGCGGCGTTGTAAGTGGAAAGAAAATTCTGTAGTATTTTGTGTGTGTCCCTTTTTTATTGAACAATGATAAAAACTTCTGTGCAGTTAAAATTTCTTCACGAGTGCGTGTGGGTGGTGTTACAGAAACTAGCGTTTCCTTGAAACTGGCTGTGTTCAGTGATTACACCATTTCTTAGACTGCACACTAGTAGCCTTCCGTTTCAAGAGCTCTAAGCTAGTTGAAGAATTCATCTCCTGGTTGCAAAATGTAGGTGTGATCTTCCGTCAGGACGTGTCAGTAAAGGGTGGCATACCTTGGGCCCTGGCGGGGAACAATGGAGCAGTGTGTACACTTGACGAATGGGATTTCTTCAGTCAACAGGCATCGGGATGAGTTTGATCTTGAAGGGCAGGCAAGATCTGCAGGGTCATAGTTAGAATGGTGATTAAGATCAAATGCTGCATTATTGCCCTTTTAAAAAAATAAATCTGTTTATAAAAGGAAAGTCTTACTGCAGTTGGACAGGCAAATAGTAGTTTCATTATTTGCAAAGATCCCTTTTTTTTTAAACACAGAAGCCTTCAGACCAATTCAAAGCAGACGTTATCTGCTTATAGCAAGTCCTTACTGTGAATGACTAATGTTTGTTGTCAGTGTTCTTGAGTTTTATTGTAGCTTTAACTGGTCGCACTGAAGATGATTGCCTGGATTTTAAGAATCAGACTTAGTTATTTCAGTATAACAGTGACTTAACACGTGAAACATGATTGGAAAGAACATAGTTTTGGTGTGAGTTCAAGATTGGTGACTGCTAGCCTCCATCTCAATAATCACTACGTCTATTTTTGTTGCTGTTTAATCCCACTCTGTTGCGAGTGATATGCTTTGCCTATGACTACACAGTCACTTGAAATTTCAAGGGCAGGTGAGGTTTACAAAAAATCAGGTTCCTTCTGTTTGTTTTTAAGTGATCTTGGAAACAAAGAATGGAGGGTCTATGTCTGTTTCATCTAATTAAAAGTGACTTACAGATGACTCCAAGTAAAGTATTGTTAGAGACTTGAAATGTCTTATTTAATTGTCACTAATAATTGTCTGTAGTGCCAGCATCCTTGGCGTTTTTTGAATTTCAGCACAGTGTTTAGCTGTGATTGAATTAGTAATGTTATTGAACTCTGGGTTTTGTAAGGGAAAATCAGAAATGCAACTTCGTAGACTCCTGCAAAACACACATTTTTAACATCTAGGGAAATGAAATTATTAATGTTAGAATATACTTTACCTGTAATGAAGGCATCTTTCTTTCTACAGATATAAATGCCGTGAAACGCGTGCTTAAGATACTTTGCATTAAGATAACGGTTGTGATTGCTATTTTTAATGCTTCCCTGGAAGCATCTCTCAATTCAAATGTTTAAGTTATCAAGCAGGAGGTAATAGCAAAGGGAAGCATGTGTTTCTTTTTCTGATTCTTGACAGACTCACATACATACTTGTGTATGTACAAACCAGCTGTCATCTCCCTAGAGGAGTAAAATGGGGGCTGGGGGGAAAACAGCAGTTTTTTTGTTCGTGTCCAGTAAGTAGTTCTCCTGTCAATGCCATAACACACTGAGGCAAGGGATGAAAGAGCTTTGAGAGTCTCCTGGTAACTACACACGAATCAAACCAGTTCAATTAGTGTTACAACTACTTTTAAGATGCGTGGACTGTCACTCTCCAGTTCATAAAATTCATGGGTTTTTTTGCTTGGTTTTGTTTGATACTTGTCAAATTTTCCTGACTTCAGTGAAAGCATTGTTAGGATCTATTGCTAGGTAAATAATAACATTGATAGTTGACTTTTGAGATACTTGGCCTGAAAAATACCTTTCGTGCGGGGCGCAGCAGCAGTTGTTGACAGAGCTCTTGTACACAGCTTTTGGAGAGGCAGTGTTCCAGACAGATGTCACTGATACAGCTGGAAGAAGCAGGCTGACTTCTGGGTACAGCTTAGCTCTGAAGAAGTTGTTTTGTTTTGTTTTGTTTTTATTTTGGGGTTTCTTTGTCTACTAGCTTTTGAATTCACGAAGGTCCTGATGTCTTGGCATTGACTGTTCCGAACAATGTCATGTTCATTTTGATAAAACCGTGTATCTTGTATTTTAGTATTTACTTTTGATTTTGTTTTTGTGGAAGTAGATTTGTGAATCATAAACAAGATACCATTACCATAAGAACAGTTATTTCTAAGTCAGAGCAAAGATACATCGAGTCCGTTACCTGCCTCCAGGAGTAGCAGATGCCTAGGGAGGAGCACAGAAATGGGTAAATGTGTTGTGTTTCCCTTGCTTTTTCTTTTGGACCCCAAAGTGGGGAGTTGATTTCTTTTTGAGTTAAAATTCGTTAACTGTTTGCATTTTTCTTTCTCTTTTTTTAGTCCCCTTAAACATCTTGTATCAACAGCGTCCTTGGGCAGTGAGTTCCAAAATGTAATTGGAGCCCATGTTGGGAAAAATACCTCTTTTTGCTGAGTTTTTTGAACTTGACACCTGAGACAATGCAACCTAAGTTAGCTCTTTTATGATAAGAGACAGTAAATAATTCTCCCATTCTGTCGTTAATGTTGTAGACTTCTTTACATTGCTAAGTATGGGAGTTCTTACAGCAGACGACATTGAGGACGTTTTACTTAGCATGATTTCTACTACCTAATCATAAGTCAAGCCTTTATGGCTGCAAACTAGAAACGTATTTGTGCTCTCATGCTTTTCCTCTGAGTATACAGAGAGCTGAATCAGTATTTTTAGTTTGGTCCCGTGGTCTGGATCTACCAAGTGGGGTTATT